>NC_064930.1:138733132-139033132 GCF_023897955.1 Schistocerca gregaria
GTCACATACATGCAGTCCTTCACAAATCCCCACATGAAGAAATCAAGCAGTGTAATGGCGGATGAATGTGGTGGCCAGGCAATGGGTCCTCCATGTCCGATCCAACAATTGGGAAATTTCCTATGTAGGAACTTGCTAACAGTTTTTGACCAATGCGGCAGAGCTCTGCCTTGTTGAAAAATGATGTTGGGTTGCAAATCTTGTATGTGAGGGTAAACAAACTGCTCCAACATACCCAGATACACTGACAAATTCACTGTTTGTTCCGCAAAGAAGAATGGTCCAACAATCCTGTCATACATTAGCCTGTGCCAGACTTGTAGTTTAGGGATATCTCGAACATGTTCAATGAAAATGTGTGGATTTTGCAAACCCTAAATCTGAACATTATGCCTATTAACCCTTCCTGATAGATGAAAGGTTGCCTCATCTTTCCAGGAAGCTGGAATCCATATTTGTATGCTGCACCATATCCGCAGCAGATTGTTGTTGGCATGGTGTGTCATTCGGCATCAGATGTTGCATAATTTGTCCTTTATAAGCACACATACGAAGACCCTGCTGAATTACATAATGCAATGTTGATCAAGGTACACCAAGTTCCCTAGATTCTTGAAAAATTGAGTTACATGGGTTTCTGCGAAACATTGGTCTGATATCCTCCACTGTCTCTTCTGAAACTCCGTGACACCAGAATGTTTCAGAACATTTCCTGTTGCCGGAAACTTCCCATACCATTCTTTGTTTCCACATCAGGTGGATCACATTCACACACACAACAATGTTGACGATATTTGACACTTCTGATGTGGGAACATAAATTCTTTGAGATGCTCTACAATATGGTGCATTTTTCTTTGTCATATCTACTGTGGTTTTTCTCTCGTGGGTCCTTGAAATCAGTGAGGTTTGAGTGGGACACCCTATATATTAAAAGATGGAAATGGTAAAAAAAGAAAAGAAAGCTAGAATGAACAGCGTGCAAAGGCAGCATATGCATCTGCTGAATGTGATGAAATCCAGGAAAAGGGGAAGGAAGGCTTCAAATGGCTCTGAGCACTATGGGACTTAACTTCTGAGGCTATAAGTCCCCTAGAACTTAGAACTACTTAAACCTAACTAACCTAAGGGCATCACACACATCCATGCCTGAGGCAGGATTTGAACCTGTGACTGTAGCCGTCGTGCGGTTCCAGACTGTAGCGCTTAGAACCACTTGGCCACTCTGGCCAGCGGGGAAGTAAGTCTTCATTACATTTTGTACATGAAAAACTTAGAAAACTCTCACCAGATGACATGTAAAGTTTTTCAATTTATGTAACAGAAGGATGATCTAAGATAATCCTATACATAAGGATCTACTATCAGCTAATATGGCAAATGAAGCATCAAGTTAGGAATGTGTAACAACCTAAAATGTATGGTTGTCAGTGTTTAAAATGTGAACAGAGAAAGTTTGCTGCAATAAAAATAACTGTGGGGGGTGTAACATGATATTGAAATGTATTATCTGTGAAAGCAATAGTATATTCTCATATCATGGCGTGGAAGCATAGGCCAATAGTGCAACTAAGAGTTCCACAGTTTTGATTTCTCCAATGTCTTCCCATATTATATAGTATCCAAACAAGGACAATGACTTTGTTGATAACATTCCTGCGTTCTGTGGTGTTTACAAAAGTAATAGTGATCCTTCAGTAGAAAAGATACCATATTTATACTACTGCAACACGTTAACTCCTAAAGCACTGGACGTGATAGTTAGAGAGGCAAAACGGACTGCTATTTCAAATGGTTAATGTAATTTCTCTGACTCGGTAAGTGAAACTCATTTCCTCTTAGCAATTAGTTTGGTTATGACATATATACAGTATCCAAAGTATACGTATGTACTTGTCAGGTAGCCTAGCTTTGAGAATGGATCGTATTGCTGACATTATGTCACTAAAGAGATTTGAGAAAATAAAAATGTATTTACATTTGGTGGACACTGGCGAAATTACTGAAGAAAGGAAAAAAAACTGACATGTTTGTGAAGGTGAAACCCATTTTTGATATACTGAACGAGACATTTTCAGGGACAGTAACTCCTACTGAATATAAATCTATAGATTAAATGATTATACCCTTCAAGAGTAGAAGCAGGGCAAAACAGTATATAAAGTTTAAACCCAGAAAGATGGGATTCAAAGCATGGGTATGTTCTAGCTCATTTGGACACATGACATTTTTTGAGATGTACTAAGAGAAAAGGCAGGAACAGAATAACACACTGAGCTTAACTTTAATCCTGTTCGGAACACTGTAGTAAAATTGTGCCAGGGGCTAGAAGGAAAGAATCACAAGATCATTCTTGACAATTTATTCACAACAATCCAATTGCTTTCATATCTGAAGCAAAAGAAAATTCATGTATTGGGAAACATAAGGTCGAACAGAATGAAGGGTGCAGAGAGTAAATTGACCACCAGCAAAGCTCTAATGAAATCAGGTCGAGGTTCGATGTCTGTTGCTACTTCTAATGACAATATTACAGTTGTGCAATGGGTGGATAGACACATTGTCCACATGGCATCTACCTTTGCTGGAGGGACACCAACCGATACTGTCAAAAGATGGGACGTGAAGAACCATGCTCGCATAGATATAGAGACCATATGCTGTTGCATGCGACAACAAATTCACGGGTGGAGTATACATGACTGACCAGATGGTTGCACACCACTCTCACACTTTGAAGAGTAAGAACTTTTATTTGAGAATATTTTGTCCACTTATTTAATGTTGCACTAGTAAATGCATGGATTCTTAACAAAAGAGACACTGAAAGAAATATTTCTTTTGTGGAATTCAAGTCATCAGTTGCTACAACAGTTATAGATCATGGCAGACCATGAAACACCCCTGACCATGCTCACTTGAAGAAAATGCGATCCACTGGATGTTCTGCAGACATAAGACTGGATGGAATAGGCCATTGCCCAGAATAAAAGGAATGTAAGAATTCTCCTAGGTGCAGAGTTAGAAACTGCAAAAGAATAACAAGATACATTTGCAAAAAATGCGAGGTTCCTGCTTGCCCAGAATGTATGGAGTTCTTCCACAATACACGATGTGAACAATTTCTTGTTGCTTAAATTTTGCCATTTGTTAACACATTTTTCGGTTTCTTTATGTTCTGACCATGTTTGCTCTGATGTAACATGCTATGCACCATGTACACAAATGTGGCCATTTCCTATTTTCATTGTTGTGCAGTAAATTGAAGTATTTGTTGTTAAATATATTTGTAATGACTTCATTACATCTCAAATATAATGCTAAAAAATAACTGTCAAAATTGATATTATTAAAAAATTAACCTCTGAAGAGGTTAAAAAGTGAATAAAAAATTAGTTCGATATTGCAAACTATGTGACAGTACTTTTTTATAGTACAGCAATAGATAGACAGTAGAACCACTTGTTTTGTAAATAAAACCACCTTTTCCTGCTACCACTTAAACAACTGACAGTTATTGTCACTTAAAACTTCCAGGCTGATAGGCTGTGGTCCATGTGAAAAACTCTCCCCTGACATTTTGTCTCCGACTGGGGAAGACAAAATGTCAGGGGAGAGCTTTATACATATACCATGACCTATCAGCAGATATAATGCTATTTAGTATACTGACACTGGACAATTCATGATTTATAGAGTTACACAGTGTAATGGACCTCCGGAAATCTGCATATATGTGACAAGTAAGGTTTGCATCAGGTAGGTGACACTTTGTGACTGAAGATAGTTAACACTCAGACTGAACAGTTACAGCGATACACGGTTTTGCCAAATGGCATATAAATATCATGGCCCTAAGGTCGTCTTACATAAAAGGCACTACTAGCAGCAGAAATGTGACAAATGCTGCATCAAGCAAAATAAATCAAACAGCCAAAAATATAAGTTTATCAGTATCTAACATGTGAACAGAGGATGTTAAGTGCAGCATAAATGAGTGACTTGGTGTAACTCTCACTTGAGAATAAAATACAATCAGTTCCACAAAAAAGTGTATGCCATAATTTTAAATGTAACATCTGCAGAGACATCTCTGGTAGTGGTCTTGAATTGGTACTCAATGCAGTTTTTGACAGTATATAGATAAGCAATATGAGAGTTGAATATTTTGTTTTCTTCTGCTTTGTTGGTTGCAGTTTAAAATGAGTGCAAAAAATAAGAATGCTGAAAAAATGTGCAATATTGATTCTGAGATGTGTTAAGAAACTATTTTGGTTCAAACAAGGCAGACTGCGTTCTTAAAGAGGATAATGATTCGAGACATTGCAGCTGTCTGTGTACAGTTTGGAAACAAGACAACGGTCCATGATGGATTGGTCTGCAATGTATCTGGATGCAAATCCAATCAAAAACGTTTGTTGAGATACTAAGGTGAAGCTTAAAGGAAAGTTGGTATAAACTTTGAAGCAGCTGTCATATAATATCAGAACAATATGGAGATAGTTACTGAGACATTATCCAGAAAACCTCATGAGAAGCATGCCAAAAAATGCCAAGCTATAATCAATTATGGCAGTGATTTGATTAACTATTACGTAATTGTGGAATCAGTAATAACATTTATTTTTATTTAAACATATATTTGTAATAGTGTTTTATTTCATACAGGTAGCGGCATACATTTTTGTGTGGAACTGACATAATGACACTTATTCTCATATTTTAGTTTGAAAAATTCTTACAGAAAGTTCTACTGCCAACTAAAACAGAGTACAATGATATATCAATTAAAAAACATATGAGGCTAAAACATAATAGCTCTGAAAGCTTAAAATATTTAAAGCATTTGAAAAAGTAAATAAAAATCTTTCACAACAGAAAATTTAAGTATGGGGGATGACTCTTGCATGGCATTAGAAAACACTATAAAATGATTCACAGTTATTCTACAGTCCCTGGCCAATTTGTTAGACACACTACAGTTTTTAAGCAAATTTTCATTTATGTCTACCAAAATTTGTTTTTTTAATACATAAATTGTGATAAAATGATTACATTTAGTCTACTTCATAACTAAGGTGATATAACAAATAAATAAAACATAGTATTTGTTGAAAATAGTTTATTTCAATAATTACAACAAAAATTAAAATCTTGTGCAATTGAAAACATTAGTTTTAATATCTTGTTGAGCCAGGTGGCAGCTATGATAGCCTTATACAATGTGTCATACTGTCGATGCAGGAATGTATTGTGCCATGCATTTGTGGATGATGATACCACACATGGATGATCTTCTCTAAGAGCTGTGTTTTTGTTGTAATGGCATCTTTTGCCACCTCCCTCTTAATTCCCATACATTTTCTATAGGGTTCATATTGGGACTATTACCTGGCCAGTCTAACAAAGGGATATTTTGTCCCTTCAGAAAGGATTTAACTGACCTGGCTGTGTTACAGGGAGCTATATCCTTCATAAAAATAAATGGTTCAGCATTTGGGAATTATTCTCCAAGCTGTGGTATTAACTGTTTTTACAGGACTTTCCTTGCACTGGTCTTGCCTCATTATGCCTTTAACCACGTAAGGACTACCTGTCCCCTTGCCACAGATGATGGACCAAATCATCACCTTAGTTGCATGTTTTAAGGGTTGAATAATGCAATGAGGATGAAATTTTTCTTCTATTCAGTGGTGCATATACTTAGATTTGTTAGTTAAAATTTCGAACATGCTTTTAATGCTGAAGCACACCTGTAAAAATCAAGAGACATAATTAATATACTATGAATAAATGTACATAGATACAAAATTCAATAATGTAATAAGTGCCCTGAATAACTGTCATAAATTTTCCAATTAATCACATTAAATATAGTACTCAACACACAATTCTTACAAATAACCTTAAAAATGTGCAGTGCATCTAATAATTTGGCCAGGGACTGCAGAGTCATGGCCTGAGGTAGTCCAACATAAAATTTGTGGGACAAACAAGGACTGCAGGATACTCTAACATATAAGTGATTTTGTTAAATATTAAAATATGGAGATATGTTATTTAGCTTCTTAACATAGGGTTAATTATGTTGGACAAAGTTACAAACATAAAAAAGCACCCATAGCATACTGGATCTCTAAAAAGTAGGCTAAATTTCTGTGTCCTTAAAAAGTGTAATTCTGTACCCTGTTTCCATTTCATCCATTAATTGTAAATAATTGGATGTTGCCAACTTTCTTCCTTAACTACATGGAGCCAATTCAAAGACATTTGAGCTACTGTATGGACTAGAAATGGGACTTTTTTTCTATGGTAAATTACATGAATGAGCAGATCTTCAGAACTGTTGTCAGTGGAGCTTGTGCTACTGCTTCTTGGGGATGGTGGCTGACCTGTCCCATATGTCATTTAATGTACTCCTCCCAGAGTTCTGCATCTGTGCTCTTGTGTTCCCCTTCTTATAGTTTTATGCTGTGTGAACTTCCTCCCCACAGGTAAAACACAAAATCTTTTTCCTACAAGTATTTGTACTTTGGTTCCTGATCTCATGATAGCTGGTTCCTAAGTAAGCTTTGAACACCCCAACTACTTGAACTGCCATTTGTATTGCTTCTTAAAATGGACCACAGTAATGTTCTGGCATTACTGCTTAGCTGACTTCACATTCTAATTCAGGGAAATATAAAATGCGGTTTGCTAGCTCCAAAAAAATTTTCCTTCATTGTTTGGTCTCACTGTGCATACAACTGTTAATTTCCTATTGTGATCTGCAAAATACTCAATCAATTTTGTGTCCAAAATACACATGCTGTGTATTTGCTCCCTGTAAACCGTACTGCTATTTACCTCTTGTACCATTGCACAAGTGTGTGATGAAATATGTGATAGGTAGTTGCACGACAGCATGAGATGAAATAGAGGGCATTATCTTAAGGGGACCACACCCTGCCTATCTAACCCATGTCAATATAGGCAAGTATTTGACCCATTTCTGAAAAAAACTATTTGATGTAGGACCATGATATTTTTACTGTATGTTACATGATGGAAGACGATGTAAAAGAAGATGAAATGGGAGATATGATACTGTGTGAAGAGTTTGACAGAACACAGAAAGACAGGAAAAATACCCTCAGACTTCAAGAAGAATATAATAATTCCAATCCCAAAGAAAGCAGGCGTTGACAGATGTGAAAATTACCGAATGATCAGTTTAATAAGTCACAGCTCCAAAATACTAACACGAATTCTTTACAGACGAATGGAAAAACTGGTAGAAGCTGACCATGGGAAAGCTTAGTTTGGATTCCGTAGAAATATGGGGACACACGAGGCAATACTGACCCTAGGACTTATTTTAGAAGCTAGATTAAGAAAAGGCAAACCTACGTTTCTAGCATTTGTAGACTTAGAGAAAGCTTTTGACAATGTTGACTGGAATACTCTCTTTCAAACTCTGAAGGTGGCAGGAGTAAAATACACGGAGCGAAAATCTATTTATACAGAAACCAGATGGCAGTTATAAGAGTCAAGGGACATGAAAGGGAAGCAGTGGTTGGGAAGGGAGTGAGACAGGGTTGTAGGCTGTCCCCGATGTTATTCAATCTGTATATTGAGCAAGCAATGAAGGAAACAAAAGAAAAATTTGGAGTAGGTATTAAAATCCATGGGGAAGAAATAAAAACTTTGAGGTTCGCTGATGACATTGTAATTCTGTCAGAGACAGCAAAGGACATGGAAGAGCAGTTGAACGGAATGGATAGTGTCTTGAAGGGAGAATATAAGATGAACATCAACAAAAGCAAAATGAGGATAATGGAATGTAGTCGAATTAAGTATGGTGATGCTGAGGGAATTAGATTAGGAAATGAGACACTTAATGTGGTAGATGATTTTTGCTGTTGATGAGCAAAATAACTGACGATGGTTGAAGTAGAGAGGATATAAAATTTAGACTGGCAATGGCAAGGGAAGCGTTTCTGAAGAAGAGAAATTTGTTAACATTGAGTATAGATTTAAGTGTCAGGAAGTCGTTTCTGAAAATATACGTATGGAGTGTAGCCATGTATGGAAGTGAAACATGGACGATAAATAGTTTGGACAAGAAGAGAGTAGAAGCTTTTGAAATGCGGTGCTACAGAAGACTGCTGAAATTAGATGGGTAGATCACATAACTAATGAGGAGGTACTGAATAGGATTGGCGAGAAGAGGAGTTTGTGGCACAGCTTGACTAGAAGAAGGGATCGGTTGGTAGGACATGTTCTGAGGCATCAAGGGATCACAAATTTTGTATTGGAGAGCTGTGTGGAGGGTAAAAATCATAGAGGGAGACCAAGAGATCAATACACCAAGCAGATTCAGAAGGATGTAGGTTGCAGTAAGTAGTGGGAGATGAAGAAGCTTGCACAGGATAGAGAAGCGCCGAGGACTGAAGACGATGACAACAACAACAACATGCTGATAGTCAGCTGTACTAAAATCTACTTCATCCATTTTATAGTTTTTAAGAAATACTTTTTAAATTTATTAACAAAAAATATTAAGTTTTTCTGCAGAAAATATGTTTTCATGAACTTCCTAATGGGGGAATATTGATTAATGTAATACCAGAGGTGGCTTTTTATGTCATGCAGAGTCTCTGAAAATTTCATTCATTTATCTATGATAGTTTCTGATATAATGGGGCATATGTACTGAAAATTTTAGTTTGCGGGAATTGATTTAAAAAAAAAACTTTTGAAATTTGTTACTTACAGTTAATTACAACTATCCTGCAGCATATGATGCCCTTCTTTGGCCTGCTTTCTTGGCCATATTAGATGCAGACCTGTCTGCCTCTGCTATCCTCATTTTATTGCAACGGTGCAGCCCAGTGATCATATTTCAACCGGGATTAATTCCCAGGTTTCTTAGTACCCGACACTTTCCAATATTACCACAATTGATTGTAATAACAGCATCATGAACTCCTAGTTTCATTCTACGCATGCCTACAAATACAGTTTAAGAAGGCTGTTCCAAATTATGCTGTTGAAACATTCATTTGCGTTCTGTTTCTGCACATGCAGACATTTCCTTAGAACGTCAGGATGAGCCAAGTCTCTGAAAACAGGTTTGAAGCTGTAATAACAGCAGCAGCTGGAGAATGCTGGTGAGAATAAGATTCCCCAGTTGCCTGAGCCCCATTGTATTTGCACCATGAATTTCCTCCTGATGGACACAATCCATGGCGTGGCTTATCATCAGTAGAGGACTTATCGAAGAATATGGCCCAAACATCTCTCTTCATTGCCTCCAGGTTTTCTTTATTTCTCCTAATTGGCTGCCCATAGTATACCTTAAAGTTTTCTATTTCAGTTTTAGTTAACCGACCTTGTCTTGTCAAAAATTTTCCATCTTGTAGTTTCTTTCCTCTCATATCAACAGTTAGTTTTCTCAGCCATGTTCTCAAACGTTTTTTAACTGGCCTACACATTCTATTTTGCTAATAATGGCATCTCCACATGGCTTGGAGTTCACCACATTGTTGTATGCCTTACTGTTACAATCACCCATATATTTGGTGTACCATACGCTTCTTGTTTCTACAGAGTGATGAAATATTTGTTAATCTCCATGAATTTCCAGACCATCACCTGTTCCTCTAAAAATAGCCACACAGTTGTGTTCTTTATGTTCATTGATTTTACAACTTTTGCAATATTTACACACTATCTCCACATCTAACACTTTACCGGTGTCTACACTCATGGCAGTCACTACACCATTCAGAGAAGTATGTCTTCTTTTCTGCCAACTTTCATCAAGCACAAATGCAATATCCGAACATCCATCAGTTTCTTCCACTGCTTCCCTAGCAGCCAGTTTCATGCTTTCGTCACTGACCTCCCATACAGCTTTCTCTAATGTGGTTGATGTAAGTTCATCACTGAACAAAATGTTCTCAGTGCAGCCATGCCCTTGCCAATGGATCGTAAGGCATAAACTAATCTAGTAGTGATTTCATAAGGGCCACTTGCATCCAGTTTTGAAGAACTCATAAATGAAGTCACAGGTGAGCATTTAGTGCAAATTAAATCCGAAGCAATTGCTAGGCCTTTCCTCCCACTGGCACTCTGACAAATTTTCACACTCTGTGACTCACCACTCTGTCTACATTGTACAAATTTGGAAATTACATCTGATAATAATCTCAAATTTATAATAATAATACTGCACCCCTTGTCACTTACAGTAAATTCGTTGTAACACTCTTGAAATGGTCATAGCTTCTTTGATGATGCACTTCTTGAAGAATTACAATTAGAAACATTGTTGCCAGGCAGCATAACCTCTTGTACAGAAAGCTTTCCAAACATGTTTCCTCTAAATTGTCATTCTTTGAAAATGCCTTTACGTTTCATCTTCAATAAACACAACAAAACAGATGTATGCAAGCACTGCAGACGTGAATATAACAACTAATCGCAATCATACTTGATCAAAACTAACCACGTGTTTGAAAGCTTGTTGTTTACAAACAGCAGAAACAAAAGAATACGGACTATTGCATTCCAAGAGTAGACAACACACTCAGGTGTAAAAAAAAAAGCCTAACATGCAATGTAGGGGATATGAAGATCTAAAATATATGCAGAAAAGTGAGTGACGTAAAAGTGCACGTGGGACATACACATGTGGTCAGAAAATGCTCTTAAAATGTTTGAAAAAGAAAAAATTCAGCAAAATCATTTCCACAGTACTTAAATAAAACCATAATCTATCGAAATCTGATGAAAACCGAAAATCGATTTCTTTTGACCTGGACCATGGTTTCGTCCCCTGAAAGTCACCGTTATGACACCGCTACCCTAAGTCACAGCAGGATCCATAACTTGGTGTATTTTGCAGTTTATTAAGACTTGCGTGAACATCCTCATATGATCTGCGACAAAAGACTGGAACAGTAGGAATCAAAGAAAAGTTCTCAAGTACCGGTGAGTCCATTGGACTTTCAATGATTATACTTCGAGGGCTGCTATTTACTTGACCCTGTCCCTCCTACCTTCTTCATCTGCTTTTAATTATAGAATTTTCAAGTGTAACAGTCAACAAACCCCACTTCGCTATGTTTGTGTCACAGTAGATTACCTGGTAAAATTGGTCAGTGTCATTCACATGCACACCAAGCAAACCCAGTGTCTGCAGGAGTCCTACATTCAGTGCTAGGTCTTACTGTGCTGCATCACTGAAGAGGAGTTTTGATGGAAGAGTGGTGTCTGCATCACCCTTGTGCTAGTTCTACTTGGGAATACAACCCATGAACTTTCACAAACAACACCAATTACTGTTACGCTCTTACACTCCATTGGAAGATTGTAGGTTTCTTCTTTCCTCAGTAATTGTGGTGGACTGAGGACCCAACTCCGAACACCATTTTATGGTGTATCTGGTTCAGAATGAGCAATGGCAGGGTCTGGTGTCATTAGGGCGGGCAGGTCATCAGAACTCATAGCCATAACCATTTTACTTTTACATGGTTTTACTCATAACATGATACATGCATACATTCTAGTGGTCAACATGCTGACAATCTACCAATTTGAATGCAACATGGACAAATAACGACTGGTGTAAACAAAACCCCACAGCCAACAGAAAAGACCTTCTTTCATTCTGAATGCCCATCTGTATTTGTAACTAATGAGCCACACTTGCAGAATCAGTGGGCGAGGGAATGTGCATACAGAGCTAAGGGGTGAATGTTTGCTTTCATTGTTTTTCGTGTTAATTTGTGTACAAACTACACCTCAGCTATGTATAACATAAGCTGTAGGCTTTTTTGCTACAGAAAACAATGTGTAATACTCAGAAAGACTGTAAAGACCCGTAATGTGGTGTAAATGTTGTATTCTATGTGTTTCTTTAAATTAATGCATAGAATGAAGCAAATAAGTGTAGTGATGTGTCTGATCAGAATACCACGACAAAATGATCTTAGTTTTAACAAAAATGAATTAAAAATGCATAAAAATGTAGATTGAAAGCTATTTCTAAGTGGTTTGTTTGATTTAACAAGCTAACAAACTCCCTAAGAGACTTTACTGGAAAGTAAAGAAACACAAAAAAAAAAAAAAATTACTACAATTTTTATTTGTTTTGTTCTAAATTTCTGCCCCAGCTGCCACAAGTAATAAACCTTAAGCTGAAATATATCCTGCTAGGTTCAGATTATCTGGGTTAATATAGACCCCGAGACTTCAGGGATAACCAAAAGCATGGAACATCATTTCTACAGAAATGAATGGATATTGCACTAGAAACCCATGCTATATGCCACATTTGGATCTCACTGCACTGCACTGACAACTTATTACATCTGAAACTCATTATATTGCATATCATTTAACTTTGGGAATAATATTTTTGTTTTGGATTTTTGTTCACTTTTTTATGATGATAGTTTGCATTTACTGGATAGTCTTAACACTCACCACTCACAGCTTAGTCTAAATATAGCTTGTACCGTGGTTAACATCTCGACACAGTGAGGCAGCAATGTCAATTCTGTCCAAAGGATTAAACTTCGCAGTTATGCCCACAAAGATTCCCACAGAAGAGATCATACAATCTGTCGAGGCGTCTCTCCACCAAATACCACGTGTCCAAGCAGAAAAGATAAGGCAGGAAACTGTAAGAATTTTACAAACACCAAAACCACCCAGAGCCAATATCACACGTGAAGAAAGACAGGCCATATAGGAGCTCAGGAATAACAAGGAGACCCGATGGCGAGGATAGGCAGAAATACGAAGGCCCTCGTTAAGAACTCAAGCATTGATCCTGACACAGCCAAGAGACTAATCACCAAGGTGCCTGTTCCTCCCAGAATCTACAGAGTACCTAAGCTCCCTAGTGACAGAATAAATTCACCTATGTGTTATGTTGTGAAACACTTGGCACCTGAGTTACGCCGTCTTGTGGGACAAACAGACTCCAACGCGAAAGACTCCTCCCCTTTTCATACAGCTGATTAGGGAACAGCGAATAAAGCCGTCAGGCATTATGGTCAGTTTTGCCATCAAGTGTCTCTTCAGCAACGTACCTATTGAGGAGACTATGCGCATTCTACAGGATCGGATCCCACCAGATATCTGCGATCCGGTGCACTTATGCCTGTCATCTACGTACTTCAACCGGCAGGGAAAATATTATGAACAGTTTGATGAAGTGGCAATAGGTTCTGCGCTCTCCCCTCTAGCTGAAGACATTTTCATGGAAGCCTTTGAGCAACAGCCCTAGCTTCTGCTCTGTTATGTATCAGTTGTTGGCTACGATATGTGGACGACACATTTGTTATCTGGCCTCGCGGTGAAGCGGAATTGGAAAACTTCCTCCAGCACTTAAATAGCGTGCACTGAAGTGTAAAGTTCACACATGAGACTGAAAACAATGGTACCTTGCCATTTCTGGATGTGGAAGTATTCAGAGCTACCAAAGGTAAACTGGAACACAAAGTGTACTTGGAAATCAATGCACACTTATCGGTACTTGCACGTGGAGAGCCACCACCACCCAGCTCAAAAGTATTCTGTCCTGCATATGTTAACTGGCCGAGCCTACCTGATAAGCGACGAAAATAACATCAAAGAAGAATTAAAGGAGCTGCAACACATGTTTCATGCCAGCGGCTATGACGACAACATCATAAAAAAAGTAGCTAAAACCAAAGGCAGCAGAACACAAGAAGAAGGCAAAAAAGAGAAGCTTCCACTGGTACACTTACCATGTGTAAAAGGCGTGATGTTTTGAAGCAGTCACAGGATCCACGAAATGATAGGTTCCACCAAGGATGTAGTCAACAATCTTAACATTGCAGGTGTTTACGAACTACGGTGTGAGTGCCCAAGGATGTAGTCAACAATCTTAACATTGCAGGTGTTTACGAACTACGGTGTGAGTGCAGAGCTGCCTACACAGGAGAAACAGGGAGACCTGTCAGTTTATGAGTAGCAGAACATGATATCTATGTACGATTACAACATAATAAATCGGCGATAGCAGAACACTATCATGATTGTGGTCAACCTATCAGGTTCCAGGAAGCCCTAGTACTGGTGAAAGAATAGTGGATGCGAGAATGCACAATACGGAAGGCGATCGAAATTATTAAGCAGGCTGACATTATCAACAGAGAAGATGGCTTCAAAACTCCCAGCATCCTGGCTGCCGGCCATCCCAGTGCAACGGGCTGCAAAGAGTCGTGGGGCAGAAGCAACAGGTGACATGGACGTATCTGTACAAACATCTATAGAGCAACTGTCAGTCCACTTCCGCGCACACCAGGAGGAAAACTTGCCGACCAGAAGTCGAATGCTGATTGGCGGGGAACTACCAATCATTGATGACATGGACATCCAAGAATAGCCTCTTTCCTTCCATCTTCCCTTACGTCATGACTAGCCAATCATATTAGAGGGCCAATTAAATGTTTTACAACAGTGATGTCAGACATCGATAGTCTCTAATAAATAGAAGCACCTATCCCCATGCAAAACCAGTCATGCCCTGAGGAAGGCCATTGCAATTCGGCCGAAACGTCGGTTTTAGTTTATTATTGTTGTTAGTTTTTTAGCAATGATGCAGCAGAAGAATTTTAATCACTAAGTCCTAACATTGGTAGAATCAAACAAAATTTTTCCTGGATACTGTTGATAGCAGATCGGTGCATGCCAGGACTTTGGTGTGTGCGTCTAACCAGTTCCTCAATGACCGTTTGTGTGCTTATTCCATAACTGTGATAAACTTCATCTGCAGATTCTCCATTTTCTATCAGAAATTTCTAATTTGTTGCAGATCAGTAGAGCAATACGTTTTCATTTATCTGTCATCTTCCCCTAGTACGTACAGACCATCTGTAACGTTAGCAACAACTACAAGAATCATGATATAGGTTAAAATTCTTTCTCAGTGTTCCTTTTTAGAATCTACAGCATTATAAAGTTCCGTTGGCAGCTAGAAAAGTATGATCAAAATTGTATTCCACTTGTAGGTGTTCAAAAGTATGCATTATTTACTATCAACACGAGGCAAGAATTCTGAAGGGAACCAACCTGGAAGAAAATATAAATCATTTCCTCTTACTGTCAGTAATAAGTGAGTTGGAAATTGACAGCAAACATACCACAAGGGTAGAATCACTATGTATAACGGAAGGTGAAATGGGAAACAGAAATATTTTAGGAATGTGTGGATGGAAATTGGGGTGTACGTTGTATTCTGGTGGTAAAATCTGAGGTACATGCATAATACTATATTCCAAATGAAAAACTTCAGATTAATTAATTGTAACATTATACTTTAGGCTTTCCAGTTTTTCAAGAGTTCCCAAACTGTGCATGGATAATCCACAATCTGGATAATCCACATCTAGATAATCAGAAGCTGGATGTAATAAAAAAAATAATAATAATTACAAGACAGTTACTGCTCTTCACTAAGACAGTGTGCCAAGTCTTTATAAGAAAAAATTCATATCCTTTAAAATAATGTGAAGTCAGAAGTCTGATGTATTATATGCTAGTCTGTGTTGTGTTACTGTTTGAAGGAGTAGTATAGAAATTGTAATATAATAAATATGTAAAGTAGTAACAAGATGCCACCTGTTGTTTTATGTTTGAATTATTTTCAACGCCCTTGTACTGCTATTTTTTCTTATGTTTTGGGGGTGCTACAGGTTTGATGGTTGCATGCAAATTAAGTAAAACGTAACAGCACTCCCTTTTGTGCCTTAGGTTCAAACAACAGAGCACTCGTAACAGGCATATAGTACATGCACACTGGAATGAGGTCAACTCCTCCAAATCGAAGCAAAGCTCAAAGCAGGCAGAACCAGATGATGCATCCAGCAGTGAAGATTCTGACCACAGTGAGTGTTTCCTGTGCTTTGCTTACTTTTGTTTAATTGCTTGTGTCATCAATCCTAAAGATCAGTTTGATGCTTTTCTTCATTCCTGTCACTTCTCTCTGTCATGCTCTTCATTTCAGAGTAACTGCTGCCTGCTAAATTGCGGACTATCTCTCTCTGCAATTCCTCACCTCTCCCATCCTTTCACATACATTTTTCAGTGATGGAATGTGGTTGTAGTATGTGCCCCATGACCACTGCATATGCTCCATATAAAAAAGAATAAGAATTTTCACATGGCACTGATTGACCTTGACCTTTGATGTTGAGTATTTCAAAACATGACACCTTCAATTTCTTTGAAAGGAGTATAGTATATTGCTATAATACTATATGTTAAATATCAAGCAGACATAACAAAGGCAACCGAGCGAGGTGGCGTACTGGTTAGCACACTGGAATCGCATTCGGGACGACAACGTTTCAATCCCAGGTCCGGCCATCCTGGTTTAGGTTTTCCGTGATTTCCCTAAATCACTCCAAGCAAATGCCGGGATGGTTTCTTTGAAAGGGCACGGCCGACTTCTTTCCCCGTCCTTCCTTAATCCGATGAGACTGATGACCTCGTAGTTTGGTCTCTTCCCCAAAAAGAACCAACCCATAACAAAGGCATCATGCCCAAAACTTTATTTCATCCTCATCATTACACTATGAAAGAGCAGTGATACACTAATGAAACACAAATTATTGTAAAGTACAATTCATAAGCTATGGTGTAAAAATGTGGCTTATATCATTGTAGTGGTATCACTAACCATTTTCATCACAACAATGAATAGGCAGTAGATCATGGTTACAACTTCTCTGAAGTCTCCAGTTAAATTATTGATGATTACCAGGCAGAGTATCTGGTTGGTGTCACTGTTGATACTTATGAGAATGTCACATCTGGTAACACAAATGTCTTGATTGGCAGGAAACCCAAATTATGGGAGATGCCCCATGTTGACGGAAGAAGCTGATGTGTAGTAAATCTGTTTCTTTATAAGTTCGTAAGACATAGGATAATGGAATGTAGTCAAATTAAATCGGGTGATGCTGAGGGAATTAGATTAGGAAATGAGACACTTAAAGTAGTAAAGGAGTTTTGCTATTTAGGAAGTAAAATAACTGATGATGGTCGAAGTAGAGAGGATATAAAATGTAGACTGGCAATGGCAAGGAAAGCGTTTCTGAAGAAGAGAAATTTGTTAACATCGAATAAAGATTTATGTATCAGGAAGTCGTTTCTGAAAGTATTTGTTTGGAGTGTAGCCATGTATGGAAGTGAAACATGGACGATAACTAGTTTGGACAAGAAGAGAATAGAAGCTTTCGAAATGTGGTGCTATAGAAGAATACTGAAGATAAGGTGGATAGATCACGTAACTAATGAGGAGGTATTGAATAGGATTGGGGAGAAGAGAAGTTTGTGGCACAACTTGACTAGAAGAAGGGATCGGTTGGTAGGACATGTTTTGAGGCATCAAGGGATCACAAATTTAGCATTGGAGGGCAGCGTGGAGGGTAAAAATCGTAGAGGGAGACCGAGAGATGAGTACACTAAGCAGATTCAGAAGGATGTAGGTTGCAGTAGGTACTGGGAGATGAAGCAGCTTGCACAGGATAGAGTAGCATGGAGAGCTGCATCAAACCAGTCTCAGGACTGAAGACAACAACAACAACAAGACATATGCAGCCCACCAATGACTGTCACATGTATAGGAATCAAATCCATAAATGTGTATTAACAGAATTTTTTTCACAGTAGCCATCATGATTCGTGTCTGCTCACTAACAAAGTGGAATATATTTTTGCCATTAATATATATTTGCTTAATATGTGTTATACAGTGCAGATTATGGGTACATGGTTACATTCCTGTATCCATGAAAAACTGATTCAGTTTGACAGTGTCTTAATCATGATGGGAAGCAAGTCTATCATGAAAAATACATGAAGGAATATTTTGTTTGCAACATTTGTGGGGCTACTGGGCTGTAGGTACTAGTCTCACTTTTGGTAGCACTTCTTCCTGATCGTATAAAGGGAGACCTGGTGTTTGTTCAGTAATGTTCATGACACTTAACATTTTAGCTGATGACGCATACTTTATTGCTGGTGAAGTTTGAATATTGATAACGGTGACAGTTCATTTACTACAAATAGAAGGTAACTTTTGGGTGCAAACCAGCATCCAGAATTACAGTTGTGAAATATTCATTCTGCAGTGGCACAAGGTAATGAGGTCACATCTACATGGAATCATCACAGTCCTATACTAGTCCATTTAAAAGTTTTTCCATCAGATAGATTATTAAGTACAACTATAGTTAATTTATTTACACTCTTGACAATCACAGTATGGTTCAGAAAAAACATCATTGGTTTCTCATGATGGAAGCTTCTCAGTAGTAGTTCATCATCAGTCATTGGGTTTCCTGTACAGAAAACACATAGTTGAGGATTAAATCAAATGACGAATACACATAATGTAGATGTTACTTGGTGCTTTAAACTATTTTTAGGTGGCTATTTAAAGACTTGTGTATGAATAAATGATTCTTTTGAAAAATACATTATGCTTTGAAAAATGGTAAGGTTCGAAGTTGCTATTTTGGATGTATTGATGGAATTTTGGATTATGGATAAGTTTCTATAAATAAATTTATAAAAGTTCATAGTTACTATTATTATCACATGATGTGGAGCCCTTTGTTTACATGAATGAGGGCCATATTGCAAGTGGTAATAAATGTCATGAAATTATAAATTAGTGGATTAATTAGTGCTGTATGTCAAATGGTACAGAAAAAATAAGACAGCAAAAGTATGTAGTTAAAGTTGGGGAATCTAACAATGGTTTTGACAAGATCTGCAATGGGAAATAGTGCTATTAGAAAACTTTGATATTAATTTTTGAAGGAGATAACTGAAATTAATAATTTAAAATATTGTACAGGAAATTAAGAGAACTTATTTTTTGATTGTTGTGTTTCACTATATGGAAAATTGCTGATTAGCTCACTGACAAGTGAATGGTCCAATCCATCATATAAAAAACTACCCAGAAAGTTTTCATGCAGCAAGAATACACGAAACAATGCACTGTCAAAATCTTAACTAATTAAGAACACTGGCAGCATTTAAAAACGTTAAAGTTACTCACTTTTGCAGTGCAAATAACCACTTATAAAAGCAGTTTGCACAACCCTTCCTGTCTAGTTTGCAAATCAGTGAATACGCAGATGCAGCCATTACAAGAGAAATGTAGCATTCAGGAGCACAGTACAGTGTGCACGTACCCAAATTTTGAGCATATAAACCATACCAAAAATATCGCAGATCATTGATTTTTTTGAATAACTTGAATTTCATATTGACAGATAAACCATTTCAGATGTAATTATTATACAAGTGACCAGCAGAGGAAAGACAATGTATGGTGTTACAGTATAAACATCAACCATCAACTGAAGCTTTAATTTGTTGACATTAAATATTTTACAATAATTCCTGTTGCATAGTTCTTATGCTAATTTTTAAATAATGTAATTTTACTAACAATGAAACAGTTCCTTGTTTATTCCATGTAGTCATAACCGAAATGTAAAGCGTCTATAGGATGAAGAAAACAAAACATTTTAGTTACATCCAACACATCTGATAAATATTAATGCTTGCAGGCACTTCAATCATTATAGCACTATTTTGACAGAACTGGAACTGAGTAGGAAACAGTCATGGCCATTGTTATGTGTATTGCACTACGTATTCGGCATACATGATCAAATACATAAAATGTTATGATGCACACTGACAATTCAGAAATGATTGTTGCACTGATAAACCTGAAATGACAGAGCTATCAGAAATTATATGGTTGGACAATTTCCTGAATAATGCTTTACACTAATAAAAACCTTTTTAATCAAGAGGCTGAACCGCACTATTAGTTCTGGGTGGGAAACGTTTTTTTCCCCCTATCCTCCTCCTATAGATAGAGATGTCATTATGTCCAGGCCAAGACTCCTACAAAAATAATGAAATAGTTTCCACAAATTGTAGGAAGATGTGTGGTTGTAACATCAAAAAATTATGCTTTCTTATTTTTCCAGAATTTACTACAAATGTTTAATGATTTTTGCAAGTAAACAATTCTTTTTTTAATGTTGTTCCTAATTTCGCTTTCTATTCCTAAAGACAGATATAAAGCTACAGAAACAGTAACCAAGTGATACACTGATAAGCCAAACATTATGCACTGCTCACCTCAACATTTGATGCCACCTGGTTGCATTGTGGGGACATGACATGGTATCAAAAGTATGTAAGCAAGGCAGACACGGACGGGATTTCTCCCCATTGAAGATATGGCCTGCATATGGGGAACCCCATTGAGAAAAGGGCCTCGACAAAGAGAAGATTATTATTATTATTATTATTATTATTATTATTATTATTATTATTATGCAGAGCCTGTGAAGGAGTATCTTAAAAATGGCAAAGCTGGTCAAATGTTCACATGCTACTGTCATGAGCATCTTCAGAAAGAGGTAGGACAGTGAAACTACCACTAGGCACTAAATGGTTGGATGCCCATAGCTTTTCACAGAATGTGGGGTCAGAAGGATTTTCTGCTCTGTGAAGCAGGACAGATGGTGATCCGTGGTATCTCTGCCAAGAGTACAATGCTGGTGCATGCAAAAAATGTTTCAGAGCACACTGTTCATTTTACTTTCTTGAACATCTAGCTCCACAGCACACCACTCCTAAGTGTTCACATGTTGACCCAGCAACATTGTCAGTTATGGTTACAGTGGGCACAGGGCCATTGGAATTCTGCCATCAGTGAATGGAAACATGTCGGTTCTTCAGGTGAACCACTTTTTGTTGCACTGGGTCAGCTCCACAAATGCCATAATCTAGGTGAACAGTGGCTCAAAACATGCAGGCTGGTGGGGGCACTATTTATGCTGTGGGAGACATTCTCCTGAACTTGCTCGGAACCAGTGGTAGTAATCAAAGACAAGCTAACAGCTGCGAATCACCTGCATTCATGCTTAAATAGTTTTGCTTTCACACTTTCGAGAGTTTTGTTTTGATGCATATTTTGCACTTTACGTAAATCTCTTCCATTTATATGACATGTCTTCAGATTTTGTGAAGCAAAACCAGATTTGTGCACTGCTTAAGTGGTTTTCCCCTTCTTCATTTAACCAAATAATTTACAGCCATTTCTTGGTCACTAAAAACTATTACTGCACATATTTTCTTTGGGCTGGGAAGGTGCTCCAATTTGTTCTCGACTTTGATTAGCACATCATTGTTCAAACCACAGTTCATGGAATTGTCAGTTATTTCCAGTTAGTCTTATGTTTCCACAATTTTTAGTGAAATGTCAACATCATTTGAATGAATCTCCAAGAAATAACAAATAAACACATTCATGAAGGTCATCAGGAGAATTAAGTAATTTCAGTTCCATAACATGTTCTTCATATTTCGTCTTGGTAAGGTTGAAAAAGTTAAAGGGATTCCGCATTACTATGAAACTCTGCTAATAGCACCTGTCTTTGTGCAGGTCACCAAACACACATGAAGAAATCACAAAGAAAATTAATTTAGTGTTATCTCCCATGTTAACACTTAGTGGTACTACAGAGGCAGATGCTAATTATTAAAGATATTAAATGAGGTGGAAATTCGAGCACATAATAATTGTGAACAATTTATTGTGTAATAGAAACTATAAGCAGAAACTGAAATTCACTTGTGTGCCGTTTTATGTTTACTGATGCACTGTCAACCAACGATGGCAGAGGTGTACATATCTGCAGGCACCTGACCAACTACACATTTGGCAATTTTCAACTTTTTAAAAAATACTTGCTGTATATCTTAGTAGTTAAAATTTTGACATGTTGTTGTAGTGAAGAACCAAGAATTGCTGAGAAAACATTATGAACTTTCCTTAAAAATGCATTTAATATGAGAGGAATATAATGAAAAAATGATATTAATAGAAAGACTAAGAGAAATCATAGAAGAAGAGAATAAACTTAGAATGGAAATTATGAATAAGTTAAAGAACGTGATGGAGCAAACTTCTGGTTCGAGATCTTCAGGCAATTTGCTCGAGAAATTTGGGTTTTTGTGAATGAAGAAGAAAATGTTCATATGTAAAAAACATCTTTTATTTCCTTGATATTTTTTCAAATGGTAAATATGTTCTTGTTTCTTGTACGGCGTAATATTTGTGTTTATCATTTCACCATCAGTAGTAACTGTTGTTAATACCACATTCTAATATTTATCTGAATTTACAATATTATAAACGAGGTATTTTTTTAGAAATAATTGAAACATTGTATGACTTTTTATACTCAGTTAAGAAATGAAATGAGAGTGTTAGTCCCCTAGGAAAAAAAGAAGAAAGAAAGAAATACAGAAAGAACATAACTATAAAATTACACACGAATAAAATGAGTCTTTATTCACTGCAGTAGTGACAATCTAGTGGCTTATTTATTCATTTAAGTAGGAAAAGTCTTTACACTAGCTTCTCATTTTAATAGCAAACTAGATACAATTTTAACTAAAGGAATTAAGAATAATAGACCTTCTGACAGCTTGGCCTGCAGCATCTGCTTCTGGCTGAAATGCATCCTGTTTAATGTCATTCACCTCCACAGCATCAGGGTGACACACATCTCTAACCTCTGTTCCAAAGTTGTGTTCAGCCACAGCTGACACATTAACATTTCCACACTTGTTTGGTTTAAATTGCATTGTTTTAGTGAGACTTTGGAAACTTTTCTTCCAAAAACCAAACATTCACTCAATTACACACCTGGAAGCAATGTGGGCTCTATATTGATGCCGTTCAGCTCATGTGTGCTCAGAACACTGGTGTCATAAGATGTTTAGTGAGAGTTTACCCACTATCTCCAATAAGCAACCCATCATATTGTGCATTTTCAAATTCTGCTGCATCACAGATGATTTGTGTATTGATAGAAAACAAATTCTTGCAATTTCTGTATAGTTCTGCTTGTGCTCCAGGAGGACAAGCTATGGGTGTATGTACACTATCTATGGCCCCTACGACATTTGGGAATCCATCAGTTTGATAGAATTCCCTTTTTTTCTTTGATATATTTTCTTGGCTCTGTGGCATGGACACATACAGTGGCTATAAGGCAATTAAACTGTTTATCACACTGTTAGAAGCTCTTCTAGTAGTAGTAGTAATAGTAGTAGTACAATAGATATTAAAGGGATCCCTTGTTACAATTTGATAATTACCTGTGCAAAAGATTTCCAGTCCACAAAGAAGTTGCCACCTAGGAGACAAAGTATGGTTCCTGTCAGAATTATGCTGCAGTAACAGGTCCAGCATAAAAAGCAGCAATTCAAGATTCCGTATGAAATCCAAACCGCTCTTTGAAATCACTGTCTCTCTACATCTTGTCTCCATTACACCCCTCATTCTTGGGTTGTTCACCTCTTCCTCCATCTCCATATATTCTTTGTAGTACAGGTAATCCATAGAATTCGACATTTAAAAGACAGAACTCAAAGATCACACCTTACTCTCTTACTTTACTCCTACTACTGCCGAGAGGTAGGTTTTGGTTTTATTTCCTCAAGTTACTAATGTACTAGTGTACTCTTGAGTGGTGCTTTCCATCAGTAATGAAGTAAGTAAATTTACTTCAGAAATAAATGGAAAAATGTACTCCTGGAGTGCTTACTCCTTTAGCTCAGAACTCTTGACTGGAAGTCACCAGTTTCCTTCTCTCTTAGGAACCTACTACTTTAGTTTCACTTACTCCTGGTTGGTGTTTGCCACCCCAACCCAAGAAATTGGGTGGATATCAATAGATATGATGTACATGTACAGACAAACAAAGGAATACAGTTTCAGATAAATTGGATGATTCATTCAATAGAGAAAGCTCCACAAATTGAGTGAGTCAGTAATGTGTTGGTCCACCTCTGGCCCATATGCAAACAGTTATTCAGCGTGGCATTGATTGAAGGAATTGTTGGATCTCCTCCTGTAAGATATGTCAAATTCTGACAATTTGGCACATTAGATAGTCAAAATCCTGAACTTGTTGGAGGTCCCTATACACAATGCTCCAGATGTTATCAATTGGGGAGAGGTCTAGTGGCCTTGCCAACCAATGTAGGGTTTCACAAGCTTGAAGGCAAGAAGTAGAATCTCTTGCCATTTGTAGGTTGATGTTATTCTGCTGGAAAGTGAGCCCAGAATGGGTTGCCATAAAAGACAACAAAATGGGGCATAGAATATTGTTGACATTCTTCTGTGGTTTAAGGATGCTGCTGATGACAACCAAGGTGTCCTGCTATAAAAATAAATTGCACCCCAGACTATCACTCCTGATTGTTGGGCCATGTGGCAGGTGACAGTGAGGTTGGTATGCCACTGCTGTCCAGAATGTTTCCTGCCATGTCTTCACTGGTCATTGAGGCTCAGTCTGAAGCGAGGCACATCACTGAAGACAATTTTGTCTTACTCACTAAGATTCCAGGCTGAAGACACGTCTGGAGATATGGCCCGACAATCAGGAGGGTGTATTTGGGGTGTGATTTCCTTTCATAGAAAGCCCCTTTGGTTGTCATCCCACTGCTGCCTTACAACAGAATGGTACATTGGTGATACTCTAAGCCCCATTTGGTTGCTTTTCATGCAAACCCATGTTTGGCTTACATTTCATGCCTGCCTGCGCACAGCGTGTTTCTACTGCTTGTCTTTGTGCTTGCCAAACCTTGGCCAGCAAGGTAGCTGGATCTCTCCCCCACTGAGAATGTTTGGAGCATTATGGGTAGGTCCCTCCAACCAGCTAGGGATTTTAATGATCTAACATGTCAAGTGGACAGAATTTGGCATGATATCCCTCAGGAGGACACTTAACAACTCTATTAATCAGTGCCTAGTCAGATAACTTCTTGCTCAAGAGCCAGAGATGGATCAGCTGATTTTTGATGCGTGTAACTTGTGAGGGCCTTTCTCTTAAATAAATTGTCCAGCTTTTCTAAAATTTTAATCGCTTCTTTGCCTGTACACATACATCACATCTGCTGATTTCTACCCCGTTTAAGTAATTCTTTGATAGTGTGTGGTTGTTTTTTTAAAGAGGAACAAGGCTCAAATGTCAAGTCTAAGTGCAAACGTAAAGGTAAATCTGATGTACCAAGAAAAAAAATGATTTACAACTCATTTGATGATGTTGTATAAGATCTTTTCGTATTGGTATAATGTAAACCAAAGTATAACAAGAAAACTATGAGAAAAGACTCAGGGTAAATGGGCTAATTTATTCTCATGAACACTCAGTGACCCCATCATTCCACGTTGTTCAATCTACATCTATCTACATCTACATCCATACTCCGCAAGCCACCTGACAGTGTATGGCAGTGGGTACCCTGAGTACCTGTATTGGTTCTCCCTTCTATTCCAGTCTCGTATTGTTCGTGGAAAGAAGGATTGTCGTTATGCTTCTGTGTGGGCTCTAATCTCTCTGATTTTATCCTCAGGGTCTCTTCGGAGATATACGTAGGAGGGTGCAATATACTGGTTGACTCTTCGGTGAAGGTATGTTCTCCAAACTTCAACAAAAGCCCGTACCGAGCTACTGAGCGTCTCTCCTGCAGAGTCTTCCACTGGAGTTTCTCTATCATTTCCGTAATGCTTTCGCGATTACTAAATGATCCTGTAACAAAGCGCGACGCTCTCCGTTGGATCTTCTGTATCTCTTTTATCAACCCTATCTGGTACGGATCCCACACTGCTGAGCAATATTCAAGCAGTGGGCGAACAAGTGTACTGTAACCTACTTCCTTTGTTTTCAGATTGCATTTCCTTAGGATTCTTCCAATTAATCTCAGTCTGGCATCTGCTTTACCAACGATCAACTTCGTATGATCATTCCATTTTAAATCACTCCTAATGCCTACTCCCAGATAATTTATGGAATTAACTGCTTCCAGTTGCTGACCTGCTATTTTGTAGCTAAATGATAAAGGATCTATCTTTCTATGTATTCGCAGCACATTACACTTGTCTACATTGAGATTCAATTGCCATTCCCTGCACCATGCGTCAATTCGCTGCAGATCCTCCTGCATTTCAGTACAATTTTTCATTGTTGCAACCTCTCGATACACCACAGCATCATCTGCAAAAAGCCTCAGTGAACTTCCGATGTCATCGAAAAGGTCATTTATGTATATTGTGAATAGCAACGGTCCTCTGACACTCCCCTGCAGCACACCTGAAATCACTCTTACTTCGGAAGACTTCTCTCCATTGAGAATGACATGCTACGTTCTGTTATCTACGAACTCCTCAATCCAATCACACAATTGTTCTGATAGTTTGTATGCTCTTATTTTGTTCATTAAACGACTGTGGGGAACTGTGTCAAACACCTTGCAGAAGTCAAGAAACACGGCATCTACCTGTGAACCCGTGTCTAAGGCCCTCTGAGTCTCGTGGACGAATAGCGTGAGCTGGGTTTCACACGACCGGTCAACAGAGCTCAAAGTGGCAAATCTATATACATAATTAAAAATATAAATGTGATGGAGTCAACAGAAAACAGAATTCTATATAATCGCTATTAATTATTATTATTTTGTGGCAGTCACCAAAAGAACTGACACACTTGCCACATTGTGATATCAGCTTTTGTATTGCCTTGTCATAGAAGTCTGCCAGTTGTGAATGGAACCAGCATGTGACAGTTGCCTTGAGCTCTTCGTCATTGTCAGAATGTTGGCAGGAAGGTAGGAATTTCTTGATGTCCAAGAAAAGATAGGAATCTCTGGGAGTAAGACCAGTACTGTGTACTGGATGATCAGACAGCTCCCAGCCGAATTTCTGCAAAACAGTTGCTGTGTGCCGAGCCATATTGGGATGAGCGTTGTCATGAAACAGCACAACACCTGCAGTAAGAATCCTTCACCTCATTCGGAATGACACATCGCAGTTTCCACATTGTTTCACAGTAACAGTCAGCATTCATTGTGTTACCTCTGGGCAGGAAGTCGGTGAGCAGAATACCTTTCCTGCCCAAGAACACCACTCACGCCACTCTGCGCTGACAGTCTATTTGAATTTTGTCTTGGCTGGAAATCCACTGTGACGTCAATACGTTGATTGCTGATTGGTATCCGTAGTCAAGAGATAAATTGATGTTTCATCACTTGATCCAGGTCTCATCACCCGTGACAATCCTGTCAAGGAACTCGTTTCCATCATCATAGTACTGCCGCAGAAATGTCAGTGGTGCTCCGAAGTGTTTTATTTTATGCTCGGGCATCAGGTTTTTCGGCACCCACCTGGCACACAATATCTTCAAGTGCAAGTGCTTAGGGACAATTTGATGCAACAAGGATTGCAATATCTCTAGAAAATGACTGCTGAGCTCCATATTCATGAAGACATGGTTATCCAGGATGTGCTGCTGCATCGTCTTAACCAGGAGGTCATTGAGGAGGGACTATCACTCACTGTGCTCTTCATCGTGGACACTTTGATGACCTTTGGGAGAAAGCCCACACCAGCAATGCACCATCTGTTCGCTCATGATCTTCTCATAGACCTGACAGAGCTGATGATGAATTTCGGTGGGCGCTATGTTTTGCGCATTGTCGAACCTTATCACTGACTGAACCTTCCAAGCAATGGGAGAACAAATAAGGGATGCCATTTTGGGGCACAGCTGCCACAGTACTGGCACCAGGGAGGACCAGTGCAGCCAGCATTCAATTGACACATCAGAGATCTATTGTGCATATGCAATTTTCCCAGGTAATATGTCTACTTTTAAAGGAAACATCATAAAACTTACTTTCTGGATGTGCCTTGTCAAGAAAGGTGCACAGGAAATGCTACGAAAAAAGAAACAAGCTTAACTGGACGTAGAGGAACTATAAATTTATGTAATTTAAACAGGAGACACTGACTTTGTAAGCAAGAAGTTATATAGCTTAAATTATGATAATGTGAATAAATGACTTGTAGATATCAGTGTTGTTGTTGTGGTCTTCAGTCCTGAGACTGGTTTGCTGCAGCTCTCCATGCCACTCTATCCTGTGCAAGCTGCTTCATCTCCGAGTACTTACTGCAGCCTACATACTTCTGAATCTGCGTAGTGTAGTCATCTCTTGGTCTCCCTCTACGATTTTTACCCTCCACCCTGCCCTCCATTACTAAATTGGTGATCCCTTGATGCCTCAGAACATGTCCTTCCAACCGATCCCTTCTTCTAGTCAATTTGTGCCACAAACTCTTCTTCTCCCCAACTCTGTGCAAAACCTCATCATTAGTTATGTGATCTACCCATCTAATCTTGAGCATTCTTCTGTAGTACCATATTTCAAAAGCTTCTATTCTCTTCTTGTCTAAAATATTTATTGTCCTTGTTTCTCTTCCATACATGGCTACACTCTATACAAACACATTCAGAAACAACTTCCTGACATATAAGTCTGTACTCTATGTTAACAAAATTCCCTTTTTCAGGAACGCTTTCCTTGCCATTGCCAGTTTACATTTTATATCCTCTCTACTTCAACCATTATCATTTATTTTGCTCCCCAAATAGCAAAACTCCTTTACTACTTGAAGTGACTCGTTTCCTACTCTAATTCCCTCAGCATCATCCAATTTAATTCGACTACATTCCATTATCCTCGTTTTGCTTTTGTTGATGTTCATCTTATACCCTCCTTTGAAGACACTGTCCATTCCGTTCAGCCGCTCTTCCAAGTCGTTTGCTGTCTCTGACAGAATTACAATGTCATCAGCGAACCCCAAAGTTCTTATTTCTTCTCCACGGATTTTAATACCTACTCCGAACTTTTCTTTTGTTTCCTTTACTGCTTGCTCAATATACAGATTGAATAGCACCGGGGAGAGGCTACAACCCGGTCTCACTTCCTTCCCAACCACTGCTTCCCTTTCATGTCCCTCGACTCTTATAACTGCCATCTGCTTTCTGTACACACTGTAAATAGCCTTTCGCTGCCAATGTTTTACCCCTGCCACCTTCAGAATTTGAAGGACAGTATTCCAGTCAACATTGTCAAAAGCTTTCTCTAAGTCTACAAATGCTAGAAATGTATGTTTGCCTTCCCTTAATCTTTCTTCTAAGATAAGTCGTAGGGTCAGTATTGCCTCACATGTTCCAGCATGTCCACGGAATCTAAACTGATTTTCCCCGAGGTTGGCTTCTACCAGTTTTTCCATTTGTCTGTAAAAAATTCACGTTAGTATTTTGCAGCTGTCACTTATTAAACTCTTAGTTCAGTAATTTTCATATCTGTCAACACTTGCTTTCTTTGGGATGGAATTATTATATTCTTCCTGAAGTCTGGAGGAATTTCGCCTGTCTCATACATCTTGCTCACCAGATGGTAGAGTTTTGTCAGGACTGGCTCTCCCAAGGCCGTCAGTAGTTCTAATGGAATGTTGTCTACTCCCGGGACCTTGTTTCAACTCAGGTCGTTCAGTGCTCTGTCAAACTCTCCACGCAGTATCGTATCTCCCATTTCGTCTTCATCTACATTCTCTTCCATTTCCATAATATTGTCCTCAAGTATGTCGCCCTTGTATAGACCCTCTATATACTCCTTCCACCTTTCTGCTTTCCCTTCTTTCCTTAGAACTGGATTTCCATCTGAGCTCTTGATATTCGTACAAGTTGTTCTCTTTTCTCCAAAGGTCTCTCTAATTTTCCTGTAGGCAGTATCTATCCTAAACCTAGTGAGATAAGCCTCTACATCCTTACATTTGTCCTCTAGCCATGCCTGTTTAGCCATTTTGCACTTCCTGTCGCCATCATTTTTGAGACCTTTGTATTCCTTTTGACTGCTTCATTTACTGCATTTTTATATTTTCTCCTTTCATCAATTAAATTCAATATTTCTTCTGTTACCCAAGGATCTCTACTAGCCCTCGTCTTTTTACCTACTTGATCCTCTGCTGCCTTCACTACTTCATCCCTCAAAGCTACCCATTCTTCTTCTACTGTATTTCTTTCCCCCATTCCTGTCAATTGTTCCCTTTGGTCTCCCTGAAACTGTATACAACCTCTGGTTTAGTCAGTTTATCCAGGTCCCATCTCCCCAAATTCCCACCTTTTTGCAGTTTCTTCAGTCTTAATCTACAGTTCATAACCAATAGATTGTGGTCAGAGTCCACATCTGCCCCTGGCAATGTCTTACAATTTAAAACCTGATTCCTAAATCTCTGTCTTACCATTATATAATGTATCTGAAACCTGTCAGTATCTCCAGGTTTCTTCCATGTATACAACCTTCTTTTATGATTCTTAAACCAAATGTTAGCTATGATTAAGTTGTGCTCTGTGCGGAATTCTACCAGGCGACATCCTCCTTCATTTCTTAGCCCCAATCCATATTCGCCTACTACGTTTCCTTCTCTCCCTTTTCCTACTACCGAATTCCAGTCACCCATGACTATTAATTTTTCGTCTCCCTTCACTACCTGAATAATTTCTTTTATCTCATCATACATGTCATCAATTTCTTCATCATCTGCAGAGCTAGTTGGCATATAAACTTGTACTACTGTAGTAGGTGTGGGTTTTGTGTCTATGTTGGCCACAATAATATTTTCACTATGCTGTTTGTAGTAGTTTACCTGCACTCCTATTTTCCTATTTATTACATTACCCCTATTTGCTTGTATATTTATAACCCTGTATTCACCTGACCAAAAGTCTTGTTCCTCCTGCCACTGAACTTCAAAAATTCCCACTATATCAAACTTTAACCTAACCATTTTCCTTTTTAAATTTTCTAACCTACCTACCCGATTAAGGGATCTGACATTCCACGCTCCACATCCATAGAACGCCAGTTTTCTTACTCCTGATAATGACGTCCTCTTGAGTAGTCCCTGCCCATAGATCCAAATGGAGGACTGTTTTGCCTCCAGAATATTTTACCCAAGAGGATGCCATTATCATTTAATCATACAGTAAAGCTGCATGCCCTCGGGAAAAATTACGTCCATAGTTTCCCCTTGCTTTAGGCCGTTCGTAGTACCAGCACAGCAAGGCCATTTTGGTTATTGTTACAAGGCTAGATCAGTCAATCATGCAGACTGTTGCCCCTGCAACTACTGAAAAGGCTGCTGCCTCTCCTAAGGAACAACACGTTTGCCTGGCCTCTCAACAGATACCCCTCTGTTGTGGTTGCACCTATGGTATGGCTATCTGTATTGTTGAGGCACGCAAGCCTCCTGACCAACGGCAAGGTCCATGGTTCAGGGGGGGGGGTTGTAGATACCAGTAGAAAAGATTTAAACAGCTGTTTTTGTCAGGAATTTAGTAGTGACTAACTCAATTCACAAAAAAATACATGGACTGTGGTCTTAAATTATTCATGAAGCTATATAAAACTTCAAGATAAAATGACATATTTGCAGAAAGCTTTAGAAGGATAAAAGCGGCAGGTGCTGTGAGGATTACTTTAATGGTACATGTGTCCCCCATGTAAAGCTATGGCCATACCAAAGCTGGTATCATGTTTCATTTGGACAGCATATGTAAATAATGGCCATATTACATCAATGTTCATGTCATGTGTTAAAAGCATGATTGCTACGTAATGTTGTCTTTTTAAAGATTCTTGACAAGTATGTAAAGTCTTTGTTTACAATTTATTCTGTAAATTATTTCGATTTCAAAGTTCACTGTTTTCTGTCGGGTTACTACTCAAGAGTGAGGCACAAATATAAAGAAAATGCCATCTTTGGTAGAGCAATGGCAAAAAAATTAAAAGGTTAAAAGTTAAACAGTAAATATATTTAAAGGGAGCAAACTAGGGAAAACATTAACAAAAAACTCAAGGAATAGTGCCTATATAATATGTTAAATTAAAGTAACAGTCATAACAACAAAAAATTAATACTATACATGGTACAATTTTGTGAAGTCAAAGTCTTAATGTGCACTAGGATTAAAGCCTGTCAAGAATTTTGTGAATCTTATGTTTTATAATTTGAATATTTCACAAAGAAACATAATATCAGTAACAATATGTACTTCTGGAAATAGGTAAATTGGGCATACGATACTATAATATTTAAATTTGGACACAGTCACATTTTAAGATGTGAACATTCTAGAACATGTTAATTTTGGATAAGTGTAACTTAATAATTATGTAGAAAAAGCAAAATGTTGGTTTTAAAGAGGGATGAGGGCTTTCAAATGTGGTGTATCAGGCTTGGGAAGGGGGAAAAGGGAAAGATGTACAATTATAAGAGGGATCAAATTTTGAAGAGCACACAGTTTTAGTGGACTGTAAATTTAGAATATTTTATGAAAGAAAATGTTTCCTTAGAAACCAATTAGAATGTTGAAATTAGTAGTGTGGAAACTTATATAGAATGGTGAAGTCAAGTGCAGGTAAGTATTTAGTGATTTCTGGTGTTCACAGCATAGAATAGAATACTGTTCTATAGGTGCTATAGCTGCTGTACCTATTTTCAAACACTATTCATGACCAGAGTCTGCAGGATTGCTGTATACTTCTTTCAGGCTCTGGCATCAACATCGGCACACTGCAGGAAGTTTTGGCTTACAGCAAAGTGGAGCGCAGCTGTCCTGAACCCCAGCCAGAAGTGCTGTCTCCCACACAGGTCACAGGCCACAATGGCTGCGGCGGGGAAGGTGCTGCATCCGGTTGTGCCACCGTCACGTGTCCGCCCGACAAGGAGACGATAAAGCAGAAAGCAGCGGTGACACCAAGTGTGCAGAGGAGTTGGAGTGGGCGCTGTGGGGTGTCACAGGCCAAACGTGTGACGCGGTTCCCACTGCCACCAGCATCCAGTGAGAAGGGTGCTGCCAAGCTGGTAAATGAGGCTGCCGCCAGCCTGCCGCCTGTGAGTGTTTGCCACTTCTCTTTCTGATCTTCTGTTGCATTCATGTGTCTGGTGGGCACTTATGTGCTGCAGAACATCTACTGTCTGAAATTTTGTTGGGTATTTCCCAGTATTTATAACAGTTGCTGACTAAGGCTGAAACTGAGAATACCCAAAAATTTACCACAATTATCTTTTTCCTGATTTTCGTCCCGGTTTCTATATTATCAGCTGAGTTAACATCATCAGTTTATTCCCACAGTATTTTTACTACTTCCCCAGTTGGCTCCTTCTGTTGCCTGGTTGCAATATAATTCTCGCCGTTCTTTTCATATGTCCATGGTCAATTGTAACCGCTGGATCTATTGCAGATTGATTGCCTCACATGAATACTGCTTTGTAAACGCTAATCTAAAATTCTGCAGAAAGAAAGTAGGTTCTGGTGCATCATAATACACACTTTTTCAACCGAGTAAAATTGCTTGGAATTAGCTGTACATTTTCACACTGAACTTTTTATTTATATTACCTTTATTAGTTTTCTTTGTGTTTTCAAGTTTTTGAATTTAGTTTCTAGTTTAGCACGTGTATTGTGAGTGAGAACCACCTCTTACTTGCAGCAGTGTAATAGATGTAGTGAGGGATAGCTTCCAGTTTTGCTACTTTTCTAGTGATGTTTGTTTTTGTATGTTTTTAACCCTTTACTCCTTTTTAACCTGGTTCAACAAGCATGTTAAACTCAGATTCCCTGCAAATAGAACCATAAATTTGTGAGAGACTTTGTATGTTATTTGAATGCACTTAATTGTTTGTGTAACTGGCAATCATATAGCATTAAATTACATGAAACTTAATTTGATTCATGAGACATTCAACAATTCTGACACAGAGATTATCTGAAGACATTGCCAGTAGAGTTGATGTATTTGACACAAATAAGATTAGGTGATACTGTGCTCTTTGTGTGTTATAGCATTTGGCCATACCCAAAATTTTGGAGCTTTCAGGCGGATTTCAGAACAATTGTTCATTTTTTATAAACATCAGCAACTGAGGCTTCATGCTGTATCATGAAACTTAGTAAATCTAATAGTTGTTCTTATTTGAATGTCATGGAGAGCACTGTGTGTGACATGATACACTCGATGCAGTCTATACATTTGCCATCTTGTATTCATTCAAATCTTTTCAAATTTTTCATGTCAGACATACACTGAAACGTACAAAATCTTAAAATTTTATGGAACAGTTGTAATTTGTTTCAGTGTACAGTTCAATTTTGAGTCTAAAGTGATTCCACATACTTGAATTGTAATATAGAAATCAGTTCCTGAATGTAACTACATAGTGAGGTGACATTTTAATCCACTGAAATTTATTTACAAAACTGAAAATATTCAGAAAGTCTCAATTTTTATTCATATCGTGACACCTCCTGAAGTCAGTAGGAAGGTTGTTCCATATTATAAAATAAGAGCTGCAAATTTTACACTTGTGGGGCATATCGTACGAATTACTCATGAATGCGGCAGTCATTTTCATCCAAAGCAATAAAACTAAACAACAATGATCAGATAACAAGGAGCTAAACAGCAACAATGAAAGTTCGTAAATCAAATGCAAAGTGTAACAACAAGAGACAAACAGGGTGACTGGTTGCATAATATCAGTCTCCAGTCAGTGAACACTGCTGCAGCAGAGTGAGCCACTCTGCATCTGACAACCTAGCAGAGTAAGGAATAGGATGTGGAACATAACAGCAGATATGCGAATCTGTGCTCTGGCCAGAATAACTTTACCATTGAGCTACAATGGAATTAAAAAAGAGATACTTATGTTGACAATACAGCACACATTAAGTTGATCCTGGGAGATCTGTAGATGAAGCAACCACTTGAGTTTGTCAAATCTTCACTCTCATCACCATAACATTAGTACCTCCATTGTGTTTCGTCAGGTACACGCAGCATGCTGTCCTGTGGGATTGTTTCTTGTGCCTTAGGATTTTGTTTTTAATTTTGTACAGTTGCTTGCTTAACACTGTCTCTCATTATTAGCTGATGTGTTGTGCATATGCTATCAGAAGTGAGTTTCTCAAATGTTATGGCAATATTATAAAGAAAGGAAAAATTGTTACTCGCCATATAGAAGTGATGTTGAGTCACTGACAGACAACAAAATGACTGCTATACATATGAGCTTTAGGTCAAAAGCACCTCTTATAAAATAGTTGATTGATTGATTGATCCATGTAACAATTTACATTGTGTGAATTTCGTCAGCAAAATCATATACAATACAATATACCTACAATTATACACATAAAATTAATATTTACACACATTTTTGAGGTATCTTAAATTAGTTTTATATCCTTATGTAATTTGTAATTTTATTATAGTAGTGTACAATTCTGGATTTCATATTATAATTATTTCCTCATGTATTACAATGCAGGCTACTTTGATTACACCACATGTTTTAATTCAGATAGTCAGTTACTGCGTAATAACTTTTATTTAATAAAAAAAATTTAGTTTTGTTTTTAACTGTCCTATTGTGCCAATATCTTTTATTTTTTGGGGTACTTTATTATATAATTTAATGGCATTGTACAATAAGCTCCGCTGAGTTTTAACTTTATTTTTCCTCTCTAGATGCAGATTGTATTGGTTTCTAGTTTTATTGCTGTGTACTGAAGAATTTTTCATGTAGCAGTCAATATTTTTTTACATACATAATACTTTGAAAAATGTATTCACAGGGGACAGTTAGGATTTCCAGCTTTTGGAAATGTTCACAGCAGTGAGCCCTACTGCCACTCTTGGTTATTATACGAATAGCTCTTTTCTGTAATTTCAAAACTATTTGAATATTTTTACTGTTGACTCCCCAAAATATTATTCCTTAGGTAATAACAGAGTGGATATAAGAAAAATATACAGATCTGACACCTGTAGTATCACACACTGCAGTCAGAATTCTAAGAGCATAGCATGCTGTAGCGATTCTGTTACTAAGTATTTTAATATGTTCTTCCCACTTTACTGACTGTCAACATGCATACCAAGATATTTTGTATATTCTACACATTCTATAGTTTCATCGTTTAACTTAAAGTTGTTATAGTGTGTCTTTTGCAGACATAGAAGTTAACAGCATTTTTTTTTTTAATTTAGTGTTATTTTATTATTGGATGCCCACTCACATACACTGTTTAGTGTTTGATCGGCTTTTTCTTTCAGTGCATCTGGTGACTTGTCACTGATTAGAACATTTGAGTCATCTGCAAACAATATTGTTTGTCCATGCTTGATGCTCTGTGGGAAGTCATTTATGTAAATGAATAATATTGGGCCAAGGACACTACCCTGTGGGACACCTATATTTACATAATTTGGATCTGAAGTATACTTTACGATATAGTTTGAGCACCTTCAAATATATGAGATTTCAGTTATCTGTCTTCTATTTTTTAGATATGACTGGAACCACTTTTTCACTAGTCCCCTTATTCCAAGTTTATCTAACTTATTTAACAATATGTTGTGGTCTACTGTATCAAACACTTTAGTTAGATCAAGAAGTATACCAGCTGTGTAGTTACCTTTATCTAATGCTTCTAGAATGTGTTTTGTGAGGTGTGCTGTTGCTGATTCTGTGCTTTTCCCTGATCAAAATCCAAACTGGTCAACAGACAGTAAGTTGTATTTATTTAAATAATTCATTAGCCTATCTTTCATAATAGTTTCTAATATTTTTGCAAAGCATGATAGTAGAGAAATTGGCCTATAATTTTCAATTTTTCCTGCATCACCTTTTTTGAAGAGAGGTAGTAATTTCGCATATTGTAAATAGTCGGGAAAGTAGCCCTGCTTGAAAGATTGATTTATAATATCAACTAAAGGTGGAAGTAGGCTCTTGATACAGTCCTTACTTATAAAACAGACATTCATGTAAGTACAACTCCCACACACAGTGGTCTCTGACCACTGTGGCCAGACTGCAGGGAGCTGTGCTTGATGGGAGAAGCAATCTGTGGGTGGTGGTTCGTAAGGATGAGGCTGGGCTGGGGATAGGTAGGGCCAGCAGGGTGGGGGTATGGGAGTTTGTATTGCTGCTTACAGAAGTACACAGGGGCATGATGGGGACTGGGTAGGGCACTGCACAGCCTTCAAATCCACCAATGCACCCACTAGTCTTCTTCCCCGCTGCTATTTTTCTCCTGCTGTGAACCCACCATGTCCCTACATTCCCCCACAAACAGCACCACACTTTCTCCCACCCCTACTCCACTATACCTCCCCATTGTCACACCCGCCTCCTCCTCAACCCCACCAACCTGGATTTGTGTGTGTGTGTGTGTGTGTGTGTGTGTGTGTGTGTGTGTGTGTGTGTGTGTGTGTGTGTTTTAGAAGAAGGCATTCTGTCCAAAAGCTTAGATATATAGCAGTCATTTTGTTGTGCCTATCTGTGACTCAAGGTCCCCTCTATGTGGTGAGCAAAAATCTGTCTTTTTCATAATATTGTCGGTATTGCATCCTGACTTTTCCTTCAGCAAATGTTATTCACTGAAAACTTCGACTCTGCTGATCTGGGATAGGAGTTGTCATATTTGGTAAATTCGAGAGAGGTTGTTTGGTGGACCTGTGTGGAGGCCCCAGTGCTTTGTTTTCAAGGGTCCTATGATCAGTCCAGACATTTGACCTGTAATCTAATCCTTTATGAGATACCAAGTAAATCAGCTGGTGTACACTTCTTGTGTTGCAGGACTTGTGTTTATGATCACTTCTCTGAAAGGAGTTAAGTCGCCGAAATTAATGAATTGTAGTGAAGCAGTATTCCCTCTCTAATCAGTCTCCCTACTATTAATGACTGTCTACATGAAAAGAACTGATAGAATTTAATTGATCTATTGAACATGTATTCACCAGTGAATAAGTAAAAATATCAGTTGTATTTAAATTCTGGAATCAGTAAATAAAAATTATAAAAATTGACTGTTCCCAGAATTTACCAAATAGAACCTTCACTTGTAGTAGAATAATCATTAATAATCCTTAACACAAACAGACAAGTTCTTTCATTGCCTCTGGAAGACTGCAACATGATAGGTTCTTATTTGTAAATAGGTCTTATTCAACACAGAACAGTTCAGTTTAAAATTTTCCCCACTGTAAAACCAATGGAAACCTATTAATCTACTTTGGTTGGTCAGAGCTAACTGGCTTAATAGCACCCAGTCTACTACAGGCATATTTTTACTAACACTATGAATGCAGTATTGTAGAAGCCCTGCTGAATGTTCCCAAACATAAAAAAGAGCAGCTCTCAAAGACACTGCTAATGCCAATTAAAATAACAGTATAATAAGGCAAAACAAAAATTAATGTACAATATTTTGTGTTAATGCAAGAAATCAAGAATGAATAATTACATGAGGTGGATGATGATAATGAGAAAGCAGCCTCAAGATTTCAACAAAATTAAATTTGACTATTATGTTTTCTGCAAAATAACAAATTATTGCAGATAACATAATAATGAATTGAAAGTTCCTTAATGGCTACAGTGTTTATGAAATAAACTTAGCTGTTGCAAATGGAGAGTTACATCATACATTGGAAGCCCACACGCACATTGCCATGAGCTGTGGTTGCATGTAGTGTGGCATAGTAGTTAGCATTGCTGGCTTACATGCTATGGGTCACCAGCTCAAACTTGACCACTAGCAGTTATTTATTAAGTATTTATCATTTCCAGATTGTTCTTGAAATATCATGTGTTTGCAGTACATATATTCTGTAATATTCTATGTTTGTATAAATTCCAGAAATGTGGAATATCTTATGTTTGAATAATAGCTGCACTCTCCATCCAGGAGTTTAGTTCCATTTTGGCTGTACTGTGGTGTTTAGTATAAACATCTTTCCCATGCTAAGTGTTGTATTTCATGATGACCCTAGATTTGGTCTTGCGTGTGGATGCAACATGACATTGTTTGATGGATATGCTGTGCACTTAAAATTATACACAGTACCGTGGCTCTAATTAGACAACACACGAGCTGTCATTTACACAAGAATGGGAATACAAGCAGTACATCATTCCCATGGTCTTTATATTCAAAAGAACAGACGATTCTAAGCCAGCATTAAGTCAGCTGCACATCAGGCATTTATCAATGTGATGGCTGAAAAGGTTCAACAGAATTGCCACATACAACAGGTGAAATGACATGATGTGTCTGACGAAAGTGTACTTTTACTTCGAAGGTACAGTTTAGCATTAGTTTAGAACTGCAAATAGATCAGTTGCAGGATAAATTTCAAGCCAAACTGGTGAAGATGTTTGGCAACAATTGGTAAGAAGTCCACTTAGCACAACAACATTATCTAAAGAGTAGGCCCCATTTTCGTGGGGGAAATGGCACAGCCCTACATACAGAACTTTTAATCGCTGTGTCACACTATGAATAAAAATGACAGAAGCTGACAAAATCTCTCACTCAGTGAAAGGAGTTGCAGCTCCTCTTCCGGTAAAGGATGTCACAGCAACTGAGAAATTTATGTAGTGGAGCCAGTGCATGGGGCAAATGCAACAGAAAGGAATTTGGTTGCTACAGCAGCTGTGTGAGACCACTACAATCTCAAACTAGGTGCGCGCGTGTGCGCACACACGCAGAGAGAGAGAGAGAGAGAGAGAGAGAGAGAGAGAGCATTTTATGACAACCAGAATTGTTGGACTGAGTTAACAGCAGGTAGCAGGCAGGAATTTTTGCCCAGTAAAAAGGCAATAGAGAATGTTGAAAAAGAGGTTTATCCACCTTTAGCACCAATCTTTACTATTGTGAACATGCCAAGAAAAATGGACTTGGCCAGTTCTGAATTATGGCACAGCAATCAACCTACCAACCACCCAGCACAGATACAACCAGCTCCAATGAGAAGAGTAATGCCCCCTTAGATGAACAGACATTTGAAGGACAGTGGACAACATGATGGTGTTTTTTTCACTGTGGTCTCATGGACACAATGTGCACCACTGCAGAGAAAGGTGGCAAGTTTCTGACAACTACTCCAGCAGGTGTCAACAATCACAACAGTTTAATTCATGCCAGTCAACTGTGGGATAAAGCCCATCACCATACCCTGGCCAAGATCAGTCTCCAACATGCTGTAGCTGTTTATCACTGAACAGAGGTAGCAGCTGCTTGCCTAGCCACTGATTTCAGCAAATTGAACAAGGTGACCATTTATGAAGTTTAGGCCACCATAGGTGCAAATGCTTCATGAAGAGCAGTCACAAAGATGTCAGTAAATCTCATTGACTGCATTGACTGTCAACGTGACTGGGCACCAGTCGGCTAATGGTCGTCCTTTTCTATGATATCATAGGCTTATTGTCAGCCAAAGCAGACTAGCTTCTATTACATGAAAGCAGCCAACAGGAAAATCTGTTGCAAGAATGACTATAAAGACAGAACACAGTTCTTTGAATTTCTCATTTATACTGATTGTAGTTGTAATGGTATTCTTGAATGGAAATTTTTGTAAACATCACAGGCAGCTGTAGACTGTCAAAGATCAGAGCACCAGATTTTCAAAGTATTTCAACAAGGATTCCCACTGGTGGTTGTTTGCCATTGTTGAAGACATTGTTATCCTACTATCATCATAGAGGTGAGTTGCAGTTGTCAATAAAGATCTCAGTTACACTCCAAGCTTTTATCAGTTGCAAAATGGTAAGGGTGGATAACTAAAGAAGTGTACATGTCAGCAAAGATCATAAGTATTGTAGGTGGTCAAGTGGAATATTGGATCACCATTTGTAACGAGCAGTCAAAACTCATCCATAAAGGTATATGCATAGGGACATCTGAACAACACCATCGAGGGCAGTGTAGTGTCATTGATGATGAACTGTGCTCCACTACCACTACAGACAACCCAAGTGTGTGTGTGTGTGGGGGGGGGGGGGGGGCGTCTGTTATCAAACCGTCAGTAGGATCTGCCCTGACTGAATAGTTTCAGAAGTGATTGACTTTCTGTGTCAATTTTTGGATGCTAACAAATCCAGACTGGAGAAAAGACAGACCAAGTGGCCAATATCAAAACTGGGGACCACCCATCAGTTAGTGGGCTTTCATATAGTGTCACTGTCTGAACCATGGGTAGTCCAGAAAGAAGTGAAGAATGTGCTGCAAGATGATATTGTTCAACCTTCAGAGAGTCCTTTCGCCTCTCCTGTGCTTATTTTGGAGGAGGAGGACTCTACACAGCATTTCTGTCTCAGCTGCTGACAATTGAACAAAATCATGAAGAAAGATGTCTGTCCATTGCCACTCATTGGTGACCACCTAGATTGCTTGAAATGCAATGGTGCATTACATTATACACAAATATAAGGATAAGGTATACAAATTAAATATATTTAGACAGTTGGTGTTATAATTTTATCTTCAAAAAATGAATTGATTGATTGTTGGGGATGAAATCAATGAAGATGTGATGACACAAACTGATATCAGTGCTAACTGTTAAGATATGCTGATCCTATAGCGTGTAATAGGTTCAAGGTATGAAAATTTGTTTTGATGACTATCGGTCTCTTCATTTAATGCTACAGTGCAATGTTGATAAGTTCAGTTTTACTACAATTTTTTAACTTATACGACGTGCATTCAAGTTCTAAGGCCTCCGATTTTTTTTCTCTGTACTGGAAAGAGATAGAAACATATGCATTGTTTTAAAATGAGGCCTCATTCATTGTTAATACGTCCCAGAGATGGCAGCACTGTACGGCAGATGGAATTTTACCACCAGCAGCGAGAATGAGAACTGTTTTAAATACTTAAAATGGTGATGTTTTCCTTACTTGAACAGCGTGCAATCATTCGTTTTCTGAATTTGCGTGGTGTGAAACCAATTGAAATTCATCGACAGTTAAAGGAGACATGTGGTGATGGTGTTATGGATGTGTCGAAAGTGCGTTTGTGGGTGCGACAGTTTAATGAAGGCAGAACATCGTGTGACAACAAACCGAAACAACCTCGGGCTCGCACAAGCCGGTTTGACGACATGATTGAGAAAATGGAGAGAATTATTTTGGGGGATCACCGAATGACTGTTGAACAGACCACCTCCAGAGTTGGCATTTCTGTGGGTTCTGTGCACACAATCCTGCATGATGACCTGAAAATGTGAAAAGTGTCATCCAGGTGGGTGCCCGTGTGGCATGTTGCCAATCAATGTTGATGCACAATGACAGCATGAATAGGACTTTCTTTTCGTCAGTTGTGTCAATGGATGAAACGGGAATGCCATTTTTCAATCCAGAAACAAAGCACCAGTCAACTCAATGGAAGCACACAGATTCACTGCCACCAAAAAAATTTTGGGTAACCGCCAGTGCTGAAAAAATGATGGTGTCTTATGTTCTGGAACAGCGAGGGTGTAATCCTTACCCATTGCATTCCAAAGGGCACTACGGTAACAGGTGCATCCCTTCGAAAATGTTTTGAAGAACAAATTCCTTCCTACACTGCAACAAAAATGTCCGGGAAGGGCTGCGCGTGTGGTGTTTCTCCATCACAACACACCCGCTCATCGAGCTAACGTTACGCAACATTTTCTTCGTGATAACAACTTTGAAGTGATTCCTCATGCTCCCTACTCACCTGAGCTGGCTCCTAGTGACTTTTGGCTTTTTCCAACAATGAAAGACACTCTCCATGGCCGTACATTCACCAGCCGTGCTGCTATTGCCTCAGTGATTTTCCAGTTGTCAAAACAGACTCCTAAAGAAGCCTTCACCCCTGCCATGGAATCATGGCGTCAGCGTTGTGAAAAATGTGTACATCTGCAGGGCGATTACATCGAGAAATAATGCCAGTTTCATCGATATCGGGTGAGTAGTTAATTACAAAAAAAATTGGAGGCCTTAGAACTTGAATGCACCTCATATAAATCTTTGTATTGTAATTTCTTAATGTGCAAAATACATCTTTGTTTCTAGTTTGTGTCTAGAGTTGTTGTGTAATCTGTTGTTGTAGGACAGTTGTTGTTCACAGGGTAGCACGTGAGACACTATTAATATGGCTAGCAGTTCATGAAGTGGTGGCTGAGCAAGCAGAGTGGAAAGATGTGTTTTAAATTTTATATGTTCAAGATAATTTGAATAATTACAAAAACTGCATCTTGAAGTTAATTCAGTAATCGGAAACTCCACATGATGCCTACAAAATAATAAAATTAAAGTCTTTCTATGAGTAATAAAATGAATATTATCGGCAACATTGCTTCTTATAGATGTGTAAAATCAGTATTAAGCTTCCTACCCATGAATAGTTTTAAATACATTGCAATAATAGCATAATTATCTTGTGTTTTATTAACATGCAATTCTTGCTAAATCCTGCATAAATTCAGACTCTGATTCCATGAAAACACAAATGTTTAAAGTATGATGCATTGATTTGATCCCCATTGATAAATTCTTTTAACTCATTTCATACAGTATATTCTATGTCAGACCAAGCAACATCGTACATGGGCTCCATGTGCGCAGCTTGTGGTCTCGCGGTCGGGTTCTCGCTTAAATTCCTGGTGGGGTCAGCGATTTTCACCTGCCTCGAGATGACTGGGTGCTTGTGTTGTCCTCCTCATTTCGTCATCATTCATGAAAGTGGCAAAGGTTGGGAATTTGTACGGGTGCTGATAACCACACAGTTGAGCACTCCACAAACCAAGCATCATCATCATCATCCTACACAGAATCGATCCCCGCAACACTGCTCTTTTGTTCTATTCCCAAACACCCCTTGACAGGAGAACCTCTGGTAGCAGTATTATGAAATCATAGGAGAAAACATGATTGAGAGTGAAAGTTTTGAGTCAGACCTGGAAAAAGCTGCTCACTGGTAAGCAGGAAACCAGTGTTGAGTTTCGGTCTGTCACAATATTTTCAATTGTAATGACAGTCATTTATGTTGTGTAGACTGGTTTATTTTGTGCTTTTTGCTCTGTGTTGTGCCTGTACTTACTCACTTATTTTCATTCAGGTGGAAACTGACCCAGTCATGTCTCCGAAGCAGGAGAATGAGTTTGTGTGTGTTGATGAACAAATCCCGGTAAGTGCTAAACTCCACTTGTCTTTACATTTAGATGTATTCTCTGCAAGCGAGTTTGCACAGCATGATGGAAGGTACTTCATATGATATTAACCACTCCTCTGGTTATTTCACTCAGAAGTGATGCATAGGGGAAGTAACAGGCTTTCATAATCATCCTACTCGTAACATTTCATTCAGAAGTGCTGCATAAGGTAAGCAACAGGCTCTCATATGCATCCTATTCTAGCATGCTTTACGTGATGAAGCCACAGAAATTGTTTCATTGCACCTGAACTGCTGGTTTTCTGAATTTACTTTCTGAACTGCACCAAACGAAGTAGAGCAATGATTAAGATACAATAGGGCAGTGGTTGAAATTTCCATCCAATTGTTTTTAAATTTTCTGTAGTTTACCTCTATTGAGGTAGATAACTGTGTGTGGGGTGCATATAAAGGTTTTTTAGATTAGGCAACTCTCCATCCAATACAGATAACGATAGCTGTAGGAAACTTGGAGGTATCAGTGTAAGATCGAAAGAAATGCCTCCCACAGGTGAGAGTATTAAAATCCTAATAATTAACTGTCAAAACACTCACAGCAAAATGTCAGAGTTTGAAGTGCTCCTAAAAGCTGAGAAGCCCACATAATACTAGGCAAAAAAAAGCTAATTGAAACATGCTGAAGTTGAGAGCAGTGAGATTTTTGAGGAAAATTTGAGTGTATATTGAAATGATAGACAGGTGGGAAATGGAGGCAGTGTATTTGTCGCAGTAGAGAAGAAAGTTAAATCCACTAAGATAGAAATTGAAGCTGCTTTTGAGATTGTTTGAGCAAGACCCAGTATCAGGTACGGGCATAAAATGGTAATTGTTTCCTATTGCCCATCAGACTCATCTACTGATGTATCAGAAGACTTTAGAGTAAACTTCTGTTCACTTGTATGTAGGTTCTCTGGTCATGCTGTAATCATTGGTGGAGACTTTAATCGTCCAACAATCAACTGGGAAAATTGGAGGTTTGTTAGTGATGAGTGTGATAAGGTATCCTGGGAAACATTAACCAAATTTTTTCTCTGAAAACTATATAGAACAATTAAGAACCCCACTCATGATGAAAACATAGTGGATCTAATGGCAACAAATAGATGTCATCTTTGAGGATGTCTGCATCATGGTCAGTGATACCAGTTTTGATGTGATTGTGGCAACAATGATTAACAAAGTACAAATGGAAACTAAAGCAAACAGAAAAGTATCTATGTTCGGTAAGCTAGATAAAAAAATCAGTAGTGGCATATCTCAGTGAGGAACTTAAACTTTCAGTGCAGGACAAGGCTCAAGTTTAAAATAATAATTGACCATGCACTGGTGAGGTATGCACACAGTAGAAAAGTTCAGAATTGGAGGAACCCTCAATGGTATATTGCGAATGTAAAAAAACTTCTGAAGAAACAGAGATTATTGTGTAATAGATGCATAACAAAGCATATGACTAGAGAGAGAGAGAGAGAGAGAGAGAGAGAGAGAGAGAGAGAGAGAGAGACTGAATAAAACATGTCTGCCTGTCAAGAGAGCAATGTGTGTGATGCCTTCTATGCCTACCACAGCATAATTTTGTGAAATGATCTTTCACGAAACCCAAAAAATTCTGGTCATTTGTAAAGGCTTTCAGTGGCACCAATGTTAGCGTCCAGTCCATAGTGAATGAGACAGGTACTGAAATTGAGGTTAGCGAAGCAAAAGCTGATATGCTTGACTCTGTTTTCAAATGTTCCTTTACAGAGAAAAACCCAGGAGCACTGTCCCAATTTAATCCTTTTGCCACTGAAAAGATAGGTGAAATAAATATTAGTGTCTTTGGTGTTGAGAAACAATTGAAATCATTAAAATTGAACAAAGCTCCAGGGTCCGATAGAATCTCTGTCAGATTTTATGCTCAATTTCGAGATGAATTGCTATCTTTTCTAACTATAATGTACTGTAGATCCCTTGAATAAAAAACCATGCCCAGTTCTTGGGGAAGAAGCACAGGTCACACCCATCTACAAGAAGGGTCATGGAATTGATCCATTAACTACTGTCTAATATCCTTGACATCAGATTGTTGCAGAATCTTGGAACATACTCTGCGCACAAACAGAATGAGATATCTTGAACAGAATGACCACCTCCGTGCCATTCTGAAAACATCACATAGGCTCAGTTGTGGATAAGCAGGTAGTAGACTTAGGGGTATTGGTAGAATACTGGGAAAATGCAATCAGTCTCTAAAGAAGATTGTTAACAAATCACTCGTGTGACCCATTGTAGAGTATTGCTCAAATGTGTGGGACACATACTAAATAGGACTAACAGATGATATTGGATGTTTACAAAGAAGAGCAGCACTAATCTTAATAGGTTCATTTGATTCATGGGAGAGTGTCACAGAACTACTGAAGAAACTGAATTGGCAGGCTCTTGAAGACAGATGTAAACTATACTGAGAAAGTCTGTTAGCAAAGTTTCAAGAACCAGCTTTAAATGATAACTCTAGAAATATACCACAACTCTCTATGTGTCAATCACACAGAGGTCATGAGGATAAGAGCAGAATAATTACAGAATGCACAGAGGCCTTCAGTCAGTCATTCTTCCTGCCTCCATATGTGACTGGAACAGGAAGAAATCCCAATAACAGGTACAATGGGACGTACCATCTGTCATGCAGTTAGTGGTGATTTGCAGAGTGTAGATGTAGCTGTAGAATTGACAATGAACTGGAACCTCAGGTTAAGAAGTCAGTTACCCTCTCTGATATTTCTTTATTACAAGACATTCCAAAGTTTGATGAAGTGTCAGGCAACAATCAGAATATTAGTGATAATGTTATTGTTGAAATAGAATGAGGTGGTAATAACAAGCAAGCAGTAGGCAAAAGTGATCATGTGGAAGTCTTTGACCTGATAATAACTGATGACTGTTGAGATTTAGTCCATAATTATTTTATTTTATTTTATTTTTTTTATTTTTTTATTTTATTTTATTTTATTTTATTTTATTTTTTTTTTTTTTTTTTTTTTTTTTTTTTTTTTTTTTTTTTTTTTTTTTTGTGCTGACAGAGACCACGAGTTCATTTCACATTTTCTAAACGTGGATTGGATACAAGGAAGAATATTGCAATAAATGCTTGGTTGGTGTGTATTTAGAAATGTAATGTGAAGGTGCTGTGATTGATTATTATAAAAAATGATGTCAACATATTAGTCATTTTGAGCCAATTGCAGCCTGACTTAAGATCTGCTTTGACAGCAAATAAACATGAAGTACAAACTGACAGGATACAGCCACAAACTAAATAATTCGTAAAACATTGTCATGTTTGTAAAAACACTTACATGTCTGCCCACAGTATTAAAATGTCTAGCAAATGTGTACAGTGATACAGAACTGATGGCGAATGCACACAGTAATGCAAGAAAAATTCCTAAGTGTGTGCCCTCTTGTTATTTAGTGTTCGTTCTAAGATTTTTATGTAGTAATGCAGAACAAAATGCCGTAATCTTAAGAGGCACAAGTAGCACTGTGTATATTTGACTTCTACCTTCAAGTGATAGTAAAGCCAAATTGTTTGACACTTATATGGCTTCCTTTACAAATGACATGCCCCTAAAACCCACATCAAGTAGGATGTTTTCTAATGTTTGGAAGGATATATGCCCAAAAATAGTTATCACGTCAGATCTTTGTGCATTTTGCCAAAGGTATTTCACATCTATAACTAAAATGGCTTAAGTGCTGAAGAAACTGAAATGTATCCTATTGAGAAAATTGTATCCTTTCTACAACTTGTTGCAACAGAAATGATTTTTTCTTTTTTAAGCAAACTGTGAAAAAGACAGACCTCACCTACACTACATTTCATCCTGGACTTACCTTTCTTCGATTTTACTTCCATACATCACATATTGACTTTTAAAACCTTTTATACACAAACACACCAACCTTCATTCTAATCTTTTGAGACAATTTTGAATTGAATAATTAATTTTATTTAAAACCATATCTGGTTTGCAATATTTGGCTTAATAAAAAAACCAGGTACTATGTATCAAGGTGCCTCAGTGTAATACTCTGAAAAGAAGAGTTCCTGGGAAAAATGGAGGTACAGTAGGTGGTAAAAAGATTATGAGAAGCTTATGGAGTGTATTCAGTAAAGAATAAGAACAAGAAGCACTTGATTATATTTCTGAAATGGAGAAGTGATTTTCTGTATTTACAGTGAATGCTCTATTTACATTAGCATCCCAGTTGTCAGGGAAGAATAAAATAATGCATCATCTGAATAGAGTGTTGGAGATGGTAGGCAAAGGCAGCACTGTAATATTAGTCTTAAGAAGGCACCTCGCTGGCTAGAGAACCAGCTTTTAAAAAGGGCAACATAGAGAGGCTTTTGATATCCTTAAAATGGTGCAAGAAAAGCAGATTAATCCTTCTCATCACATTTATAATCTTGTTGAAACTGTTAATAGTGCAGTCAAAGAATAGAAAGTGTTTGCACCTAAATGAAGATACCAAGACAGTGACAGTACTTCAACTGAAAGAGAGCTTCCATTTGGTTTAACTGTATGTGTGTTTGCTCTGGGTACTTTATCCCATTAGATTGGAAAAAGAGGTCAATATGTAAGGTCTCAGAAAAATGCATATAGTTTCTGTTCATTATATATTTTTGTTTGTAAGTATTTGATGCGATACCTTATCATATGTAGTTTGAAAACATGTAACTGAGAAGCTTCTATCGGTAACCATTGATTGACTACTTTACTCCACCTACCACTGTAGGCCCACACAATAGTAACCCTATTTACTTCTTTTCAGGTTCTGCACAAGTGTGACTTGCCCAATTGCCTCAGTAATGCACAGGATCCCTTAAGAATTGATGAAGAGGTGAGTACACTTTTCTCTTCTTCTTACACTGATTGGATAATTGCCTTGTGTAGCATTCATTGAAGATGAAGATGTAATTTAATTGAAACCTGATAATAGGTAGGAACTGTGTGCATGAGCAGGCTTTGGTCCCAGACTCTCGCCTTTTGCAAGCAGTGACTTCTTAATAGAGCTGCCCGTTTCTGTAAAACTAGTGGTCTAACAGGTCCTGGATAAATTTTCAGTAACATGTGGAATCTAACAACAGTCACAAAATAAAGACTATTGATATCATACTGAGAAGTATTTAGTAATGTAGCATATCTTTCTGATCTAGTGAGGAAATGTTCTGACTTTTGCATGAGTTGTTTACGATAAACAGTTAGCAGTGAACAATGCAAGTGTAATTGGTTTATCTGACACTGGTGCTCAAATATGAACAGGAAAAATGCTGGGCAGTTTGCTTCAGGCCATAAAAGAAAAATAGTTTATAATAAGACACAAACAATGACTCAATTAAGCTGTTCCCCAATTATTTAAGGGCAGAACACTTGACTATAGCAGTTAGTCTTTATGAAAAATATAATTTCTTTTCTTTTCCTCCATTTAGAACTTTAATAAGTCCTGCTACCCTTTAAAATTAATCAGAACCATAACAAAGAAAGAAGCTTGTTGTTGCTGTTGTCTGGCTTATCTCATATACGTTTTACTGCGTAACTACTGTACCCACGCAAACATTTGAATTTCTGGTGACCAGAGTGCAACCACACATGCGGATGATGATTCCCAGATGGTACAACAACAAACACTTGATTTCTAACACAAAAAGAAACAGAATAAATCACTATAATATGTCCACAGTAATGGTAGCCACCGTAAGTCTGATGGACACATGCAATATAATCTCCCAGAATAAGGAATCACAAGAAAATTAAGTCAGTGATGTTTATAGTTTGTTTGTCACGATGAAAAATACTTGGAATTGTTCGTAGTCTAGTAGACTGGTGTTTCTTAATGCAACTGCTTGACACAAGCACAAAGTCTAAGTTTAATTGGCATATAATGCCCCAGGAGCACAGTGCCCGATGAGACAGAGGTCGGTGGAGGGTTGGCTCTGGTAGCAATTGTTGTCTGCTCATTGCAGTTCTGCTGTGCTGATAACCTATGCTCAGTTCTGTGCTTGGAACTGCGGTTATTGTGAACAGTAAATTCTGTTCTGGCTCCATGGATAGAACTGCTTTGCTAGTGGTCATGTGATGTCTGAAGTTCAGACCTGGTGAATGGACACCTGCCTTGCATTTGGCATGCACATGATCCACATAGGTAAGGCAGTGCCACAAATGCAGCATTGCTGGTGGGAATCTCAGTGTCTCTAGTGGTGATGTTAGTGCTGCCCATTTTTGTGGGGTCTGCTGTAAACTAGTCTGCAAACACTGTGACTGGTTGTGCATGTACACGTTTCATTGTACTTATTTACATTCAGCCTGTGCTGACCAGTGTTGTAATTGAGAAGCTGAAGCTGCTGGCCCATGTGGATCTGCCGTGTGGCGACCCACGGGTGTTAGCCGTGTTGCCGCGTAGTTGTAGTTGCAGGTGATAGCCCAGGGGTACAGCATCCCTCCCCTTAGGGGAAGAGATGGAGGTGAGATAGCCCAGGGGTACAGCATCCCTCCCCTTAGGGGAAGAGATGGATGTGAGAACTTTATAGTGAAGATCCTGCATTCTCCTCCCCGCTACCCCACTCTCAGGGGAGAGATGATGGTGCAGTCTCAGTGACGTAGATCTTGGCAGCTTAGGGAATCCAAATGGAGGACGAATACACATTTTGGAAGTTTCTGTTCTCTTTTCGGCCATACTGTGTAGTATATGCATTTGACATCCAAGTAAAGATATTCTCTAAACAGATACTTCCAGGAAAGTCTTCCTAAGATAAAAATTCAGTAAGAATGAAGGTATAAGCTTGTGAATTTTAAATTGTGCATTGAAGATAAAAGTTTACCTTGGTGCTGAGTGTTAATTTCTGCTTCCTGTCATTGCTGGCAGTGGCTCTCTGGTGCAGCTCACTCGCTTGTTTGACCATTCATTACCCAGTGTGCATGGAGTCCAGAAGGTGATAAGACAACAGACGGTGTTTTATGTTCTCCATTTCAACAGGTGCAATTAGGTTGTACTGAAACTCTCTCATAAAGGGTAAACAAGTATTGCATTACATTATTGGCCTTTAAGGTTGCTTCATCTCACCGTATTTTTATGAGTTGACTTGTGAAAGACCCTTTTTATGTGTCTTCCTTTCCAACAATGATACCACATAGCAACAGAAGTGAATTCAGTAACTCCAGACATGCTGATAAAAATATCAGACATGTTTGACTATTGTCTGGATGTATGTTATGTGTCCAGTGCAGGGCATTTCATATATTTGTGAAAAGAAATGAAAAAAAAAATGATCTTAAATGTAACTGTAAGAAGTACTACAGGTGTGTATACAGTATGTGCATCCACATAAAAGATAACTGCATGAAATAGAATGATTCTTGTGAAACTAAAACTTTCCAATCCTATGGGAAAGCTAGAATCCACTTCAGGTTTCTATTTCCATGTATGTAGCAGATAAATTCTTGTAATGCTGGAGTTATGTTTTCTGAAACAGCCTTTATATTCAGTGTTAATGTCATTTCCAGGAAAGCTTTCTTACTATTGAAAGTCTACATTTTATTTCCTAACTAGCAAAATTCGTCTGCTATTTTCATCACATTTTGTAATCAGCTTGTCCAGCATTACCTGACTCACTTCAGCTATACTCCATTGCTTTTGCCTTAGTTCTGTTTTTCATCCTGTAACCCCTTTTCAAGACATGCCATTCACTTATGTTCCAAGTTCTTTTACAGTGTTATCAGCAAATATTACATTCCATATCACTGTTCCCTAAACTTTAATTTCATAACAAATGTGTCCCTAGTTTCATCCAGTTTTATTTTCTCCTTGGTTTCCTTTACTGCCGGCTCAATGTACAAATGGAATAACATGGGGTAGGTTACATCTGTTTTGTTCCTCCTTGTTACTTCCTGATATTCTTAAAATAGTGGTCTGTTTCCTGTACATGTCGTAGATATATTTCATGTCCTGGACTTTTTTCTTTGATAACTTCTGAATTCCATAAAGTGTATTTAACTTAATTTCCTCATGCACTTTTTTGAACTTAGTTACATTCTTTTCTTAAGTTTACCTTTTTTAGTTAACCTTCTACCAAGGAACCCCTAGAATCCGAGGTTGCAAGTTCAATCTTCAGTAAGGCTCATTTGCAAGTGTTGTGGTAATAATTATGACAGAAAAAATATTAGCTGCTAATGACTCACCATGTGCATTAGGAGCGCATAGAAAATGAGCATGTGGGAGGTGCAGAAATCAACCATGTATGGACATGCATGTTACACTTCACAAAATGGACATTGTCAACATTAAATAAATGTTCAAAACAAACCATTAACTGGCACTATAAACACCAAATGAAAACTGGTGTGCATTGGTGATCACAAAGTTTCACATGAGTGAGATCGAAGGTGAACTCCACCCCATTGATGTAATGGGGTGATGAGGACTGATGGGATGTGATGACATACAACCAGACACAAGAGAGTCTGTCATGGAGCTTATTGTGAAATAGGCTGTCCTTTAAGACATAGCTGCAGATAGTGTTATAACATGTTTTATAGGCACAGAAAACACAAAACTTCCAGAGGCTGAATATGTCCTGTTTTTCTAGGTGGTGTGAATTGCAATGTCGCGCACTTTTCAGGAGGGATAGTTTGCTCTAAAGGAGTAGTGTTTATATGCTGACCTGGAATCAGGCAAAAGCAAGTTATTTTGACCAACTATTGGCCAATAACAGTGCTCATACCATTGTTGAAGATCTCTTACACACGTTTCCCCACTCTTGCTGGGTGTGATGTAAATATTCCCTACTGGCATTGCAAGATCATGGACACGAGAGAGATTTGTAGGGGCAGAGCAACTTCAGCTTCTCACAGCATAAAATGTAATTTTCCAGCCAATTTACCATCTAGATTAACAGTCAGCATAATTGTATACAAATGCATTAAGGTATTGATGTTAGATGATCTTGATAAAACTCTTTTGGTACCTTTAATTTCCAGGGTTCTTTTGATATTGTGCTGTTAGTAGTAGTATTAAATCTCAGGAAGGCTGATTTATATTGTAATAGTAGTTTTTTGTTCAATTATTTGAGCTACATGCAGAAATAGCACTACTCACTGTTGGTTTCTCCCAAATATGGTGTGTGCAATACTCCCACAATGGGATGGTGACATGGGGGAGAGCAGTTTCATAATATCCACATTTTGTAAACTCTGTCTTCTCGGCATGTACATTCATTATTACATTTAAAATTTCTGCTTTGCATTACAATGAGTGGGCCCAACTGCAGTTTGTGTAAAAGCAGGACATCCACTGATGGGGCAAAGCATTATGAGTACCTGGTTTGCTTGTTGGTCCACCTTTAGAATGCAGTACAGCAGAGATTGTGTGTCAGATCGATCCAACAAGTCTTTGGTAGTTATCTGAGGCATGTGACACGAGATGTCTATGCACAGATCACAAGGTTCCTCTAAATTACAGATTGTCCATTTTTTGGGCATGGAGCTAGCACCCATAGCTTCCCTGGTGTGTTTCATCTGGTTCAGATTACGTAAATTTTGTGGCTGAAATATTGAGAGTCCTCTGTCATGCTACTAACATTTCTGTTACACAGTTCTGCTTGTGACAGTCAGTTATCCTGCTGGCAGCTGGCATTCCTGTTAGGGATGCCATCAAGCATACAGAGATGTAGGCAGTCCACAATAATTTAAACATGGTTCAAAGCTACCATAATGACATTACTACCTCAGACCACGTGGAAGACCAGTGTATGTCCCCCTTAGTGTAATACTGCTCCCACTGATACACATTCATGATGTGATGCACGTTTTGATCAGCTTGTCACCTGTATGACAGTGTGTATGGAGATCACCATTGGTGTGGTGTAACAAGGAATGGGATTTACTTGACGAGGCAGTAAGTTTCCATTATTGCATGGTCCAGTCATGGTGAATCTGTGTCCACTGCAGTCATAATTGAAAGTGATGTTGGGTAAAAATGGGAACACACAGGTGTCATCTGATGGGAAGCCTTATGCTTGACAGTGTGCAGTGAACACTGTGCTGCAAAACACTTGTGTCTACGATGGCATTGTACTACCATCAGATCTGCAACAGATAGCTGCCTATCCTGTTTTACAAAGCAAGCCAGCCAGTCTAGCCTCCAAATTTTATAATGAAGCATGGCAAGCAGATGCCAACTTTGCACATTCCTAGATAATTGTTCCCATATACTGGGCTATAACAACCTGCCCATTGACAGAGTCTTTCATGAGAGTGGATTTTCCCATTTGTTAGCTGTGTCATTAGTGGAATGATTATTTAGTCGTCTGTGCTTTGCCTCTATACTGTCTATACTGCATTACTTGCCTGAAAAACCAGCAGGCAGCATTAAAGCTTGTAAGTGGACACTCCTCTTACTGCTGTGGCTCCTCAATGTACGAGTCATTTAACTTTCACAAGCTTTTGGAGCCAGTGGCTCCTTCTTCTGGATCTCATTATATGAGTAGAATTCTCTATGTAAATGTTATTTCATCTTGTGAGATACACTGAAGAGCCAAAGTAACTGGTACATGTGCCTAATATCGCGTAGGACCCCTGCAAGCATGCAGAAATGCCACAACACGATGTGGGATAGACTTGAGTAATGTCTGAAGTAGTTCTGAAGGGAATGGACACTACGAATCCTGCAAGGCTGTCCATAAATCTGTAAGCATAAGAGGGTGTGGAGATCTCTTCTTAACTGTATGTTGCAAGGCATCCCAGATATGCTCATTAATGTTCATGTCTGGGGAGTTTGGTGGCCACCGGAAGTGTTTAAACTCAGAAAAGTGTTCCTGGAGCCACTCTGTAGCAATTCTGGCCGTGTGGGGTGTTGCATTGTCCTGCTGGAATTGCCCAAATCCTTTGGAATGTGCAATGGACAAGAATGTGTGCAGGTGATCAGACAGGATGCATACACATGTCATCTGTCGGAGTTGTATCTAGATGTATCTCCATATCCATACACATCCATCCACTCAATACAGTTTGAAATGAGACTCATCTGAACAGGCAACATGTTCCAGTTATCAGTAATCGAATGATGGCGTTTGTGGGCACAGGTGAGTCATAAAGCTTTGAATCGTGCAGTCATTAAGGGTACATGAGTGGGCCTTTAGCTCCGAAAGCCCATCTAAATGATGTTTTGTTGAATGGTTCACATGCTGACACTTGTTGACAGCCCAGTATTGAAATTTACAGCAAATTGCAGAATGGTTGCAGTTCAGTCATGTTGAACAATTATCTTCGGTCATCGTCAGTCCCATTATTGCAGGATCTTTTTCTAGCCAGGGCGATGTCAGAGATCTGATGTTGTACAGGATTCCTGATATTCACAACACACTCATGATATGGTCACACGGGAAAATCCCCACCTCATCAATACCTCAGAGATGCTGTGTCCCATCACTCGTGTGCTGACTGTAACATCACATTCAAACTCAATTAAATCCTGATCATCTGCCATTGTAGCAGCAGTAACCAATCTAACAACTGTGCCAGACACTTGTAGTCTTATATAGGCATTGGCGCTGGCAGTGCCATACTCTGCCTGTTTAGAGCTCTCTGTATTTGAATAACATGCCTATACCAGTTTCTTTGGTCCTTCAGTATAAAAACTGACAACAACACTACAACCAATAATGGAGTGCTCAGTATCATTCATAAATGCATTGTCCTGTATTACATGAAGTGCAGAAGCTGTAAAATTAGCTGTTTACTGTGGTATTCTGAAGACTAGCATGTTAAACTCATTCAGAAAATTTGATCTGTGGATATATAGTTTTTTCTTTTCAAGTATGAAATTACAACTGAGGGAACCTGCACAACTACACATGGAGCACAGTATTACTTTGTATGAAATGGAAAACACACCACACACACATACCTCTGTGAATCCCAATGATGTAAATTATTTTGGTTCCATTTTCTCATTGCCTTGTTACAGATTGAGGCAGTTGCTGAGGATCCACTTCACATTTGTAATCTGCAGAGCATTAAGAAAGAGGTATGTACCTGCTGCAGATTAAGTTCTCCTAATTTTTCACTTTGCTAAATAATGTAGTTGGCTGTTATTTAGTACTGAGCTACCTACGTGGATCTCAGTAGGGTAGTATATTTCTCTGCTTAAAAGTTATTTCCTTTTGTGAAATAGACACAGTAATTTCTTGGCAATAATCTGACCATTGATGTTACAGTAATGAGTATAATGGGATATCAGTACTAAACAGAAATCCTGATAGGGAGTTACGTCTGATGATGGGTGTACAACACACAAAAAAAAAATGTAATATCAACAGAGATATTTCTAACTTTCAAATTACTGTTCGTTTTTCATATAATTACACACACCCCCTCCCTACACCCCCCCTCCCTATGCCGCCCCGCCCTCCCTATGCCGCCCCACCCGCCCTCACTACACGCCCCGCCCTCCCCCACTACACGCCCCGCCCTCCCCCACTACACGCCCCGCCCTCCCCCACTACACGCCCCGCCCTCCCCCACTACACGCCCCGCCCTCCCCCACTACACGCCCCGCCCTCCCCCACTACACGCCCCGCCCTCCCCCACTACACGCCCCGCCCTCCCCCACTACACGCCCCGCCCTCCCCCACTACACGCCCCGCCCTCCCCCACTACACGCCCCGCCCTCCCCCACTACACGCCCCGCCCTCCCTCACTACACACGCACATGCACCCTACACCCCTCCTCCCTACACTCCCCCAAATATAAAAATAAGTAAAAAATAAATAAAATGGTAATATAAAAAATAATACCATCAGGTAATCAAACATTTAGTTCATTTAAGATGGCAAAATTATTGAATTTCTTTGTCTGAAGATGTTGCTGGATATCACTTCAGTGAAGTTACTGTTTTGATGTTGACATTTGTATTTTGCATGAAGGCAGTGGGTGAGTTTTTTTATGTTTTGATTTACTGATATATGAAACGTGTAGCTGAGAAAGCTTGCCGTTATGATGAGGAATGTGTCAAGTGCACAAGAAATGCACATTTGAAACAAAATTTTAACATTTCTATTATTTACCCCATTTCCTTAAATGGCACAAAATGCATATACTATATTTATAGACTTATTTATTCCTATTCAAGAATTCATCTATGGTATAGAATGAGTTGTCAAGGAGATATGATTTCAATTGATTTTTAAAGCTATTACTGCTGTCTGTCATACACCTTATTTCATCTGGTAATTTGTTGAAAATTTTTATAGCAGCATATTTTATCCCCTTCTGTGGCAAAGATAGGTTGTGCAAAGGATAGTGTAAGTCTTTCTTTTTTTCTGGTACTATAATCATGAATGTCACTGTTGTTTTTAAACTAGTCCATGTTGATGAGAACAAATTTCATTAATGCGCAGATGTATTGTGAGGCTGTTGCAAGATTTCCCAATCTTTTAAAAAGATGCCTATAAGATGCGTGACTTTGAACCCCACACATTATTCTAACCACTTTCTTTTGAGCAGTGAATACTTTTTCTCTAAATGTTGAGTTGCTCCAGAATATTATTTCGTATGACATCAGAGAGTGGAAGTATGCAAAGTATGTTAGCTTACTAATTTCTATATCCTGAAAATTGGCAATTATTCTGATTGCAAAAGTTGCCGAATCTAGTTGCTTTAGGAGATCCAAAATATGAATTTTCCAATTAAGATTCTCATCCATATGTACACCCAAAAACGTAGTATGCTTTACCCTGGCTACAGATTTCTTTTTATGTGTTGTTGTGTTTATTGAAGGAATTATACTTTTTGCAGTAGAAAATTGGATGTACTGTGTTTCTTCAAAGTTTAGGGCAAGCCCATTTGCAGAAAACCAATTAAAGACTTTTCCAAAGACCTTATTTGTATCATTTTTAATTTGACTTTCTTTTACTGGATTAATAATTATGCTTGTGTGATCAGCAAACAGTGTCAGTTCAGCTTCCTGTTTCAGATAGGAAGGGAGGTCGTTCGCATATATCAAGAACAGAAGGGGGACCCATGATTGAACCCTGTGGAACACCTAGTGTAATTTCAACCCAGTCAGATGAAGTGGCAAATTTATTTAAATCACTTGACCCATACAAGGAAACTTTTTGCCCTGTTCTGTAGGTATGACTTAAACCACTCATATGCTATTCCATTTATACCATAGAATTGTTATTTCTGTAACATAATGTCATGGTTCACACAATCAAATGCTTTTTACAAGTCACAAAACACTCCTATTGGTGTCATTTTACTATTTAAAGACTCTGTTATGTGGAGAATGAAATTGTATATTGCTTTCTCAGTGGAACAGCATTTTTGAAATCCGAACTGTGATTTACTAAGTATCCTATTACTGTTGAGATGGTTAATCACTCTAGAGTACATTGCTTTCTCGAAGATTTTTGAGAATGCTGTAAGCAAGGATACTGGCTGATAATTATTGACATCTGTGGTGTCCCCCTTTTTGGAGAGAGGTCTGACAATGACATATTTGAACCTGTCTGGGAAAATACCTATAATTAGTGATGCATTACATATGTGACTCAGAAAATCAGCTGTAATTGCTCCACATTGATTTAATGTCTTATTAGAGATATCATCTACTCCAACAGAACATTTATTTTTCAGAGATTTAATACACTAGTGGCCATTAAAATTGCTACATCAAGAAGAAATGCAGATGATAAACAGGTATTCATTGGACACATATATTATACTGGAACTCACATGTGATTACATTTTCATGCAGTTTGGATGCATAGATCCTGAGAAATCATTACCCAGAACAACCACCTATGGCCGTAATAACATCCTTGATACACCTGGGCATTGAGTCAAACAGAGCTTGGATGGGGTACAGGTACAGCTGCCCATGCAGCTTCAACACGATACCACAGTTCATCAAGAGTAGTGACTGGCGTATTGTGACGAGCCAGTTGCTCGGCCATCATTGACCCGACGTTTTCAGTTGGTGAGAGATCTGGAGAATGTGCTGGCCAGGGCAGCAGTCAAACATTTTCTGTATCCAGAAAGACCCATACAGGACCTGCAACATGCGGTTGTGCATTATCCTGCTGAAATGTAGGGTTTTGCATTGATCGAATGAAGGGTAGAGCCACGGGTCGTAACACATCTGAAATGTAACGTCCACTGTGCAAAGTGCTGTCAATATGAAAAAGAGCTGACCGAGATGTGTAACGAGTGGCACTGGGTGATACGCCAGTATGGCGATGACTAATACACACTTCCAAAGTTGTGTTCACCGCGATGTCGCCAATCATGGATGCAACCATCATGATGCTGTAAACAGAACATGGATTCATCCAAAAAAATGACCTTTTGCCATTTGTGCACCCAGGTTCGTCATTGAGTACACCATCGCAGGCCCTCCTGTCTTTGATGCAGCTTCAAGGGTAACCGCAGCCATGGTCTCTGAGCTGATAGTCCATGCTGCTGCAAACATCATCAAAATGTTCAAGCATGTGGTTGTTGTCTTGCAAACGTCCCCATCTGTTGTCTCAGGGATCGAGACGTGGCTGCACGATCCGTTACAGCCATGCAGATAAGATGCCTGTCATCTTGACTGCTAGTGGTACGAATCCATTGGGACCCAGCATGGCATTTGGTATTACCCTCCTGAACCCACCGATTTCATATTCTGCTAACAGTCATTGAATCTCAACCAATGCGAGCAGCAATGTCACAATAGGATAAACCGCAATCGCGATAGGGTACAATCCGACCTTTATCAAAGTCGGAAACGTGATGATACGCATTTCTCCTCCTTATACGAGGCATCATGACGTTTCACCAGGCAACGCCGGTCAACTGCTGTTTGTGTATGAAAAGTCGGTTGGATACTTTCCTCATGTCAGCATGTTGTAGGTGTCACCACCGACGCCAAACTTGTGTGAATGCTCTGAAAAGCTGATCATTTGCATATCACAGCACCTTTCTCCTGTTGGTTAAATTTCGTATCTGTGGCATGTCATCTTTGTGGTGTAGAAATTTTAATGGCTAGTAGTGTAATTTTCCTTATTTCACAAGAGGTTGTTAGGTGAAACTTAATCTGACTAAATTTTTTAAAACAGACTCTTCCGTCTACTGCCATCTTTTTCTTTTGAACTGTTCTCGCCAATTTTTTATCCTACACTTAAGAAATGGTTGTTAAATACATTGGCTACTTGTGTACTCTTGGTTAGGATGGTCTCATTCACTTTAACAGTAATACAACCTACCCCAGTGGTTACTTTTCCTGTTTCTCTTCTAACAACATTCCATATTGATTTGATTTTATTGCCAGAGTTGTTAATTTCTTCTTTAACATACATATTTCTTGATTTTCTTACAACTTGTATAATGTTATAATAATTTTTATAGTGTGAAACTACTACTGGATCTTTACTAGTTCTTGGTGTCTCATACAGGTTTCTTTTTCTTTCTGAAAACACTTTAATACCTGTACTAAACCAAAGTTTCTTTGAAAAGTGTGTGGTGTTACAATTAGTAATTTTCTTTGGGAAACAATGTTAAAAGAGGGGTATGAATTTATCAAGAGGTATGTTGCACTTATCACTAACACTTGGCTCATTATATACATCTCCCCAATTAACATTTCTTAAGCTTTCTCTGTAGTGCTGTATAGATACCAGGTTGAGCGACCTCACACTTTTACTTAATGGTTTCTGAACTGTACACCCTGTTAGGTTATGTAAGTTAATCAGTTGAGAATCATTGTCTGACAATCCATTTACCACAGGCAAAGCACGTGTTTGTTTTAGATCCTCTTTCTGTATAAATACATTATCTATTAGTGTGCTGCTGTCCTGAGCTATACGCATAGGGGAATTGATTACTGATTTTAAGTTATATGTTGTTAATAATAGTTCTGGTTAACTTTTCCTATCAGAATTACTTAGGAAATTTACATTTAAATCACCACAGATTAATAACTTCTTCTTTTTGTCTGACAGCATAATAGGGAGTCAAACTTTTTTATGAACAGCTCCCAGTCTCCTAATGGCTGTTGCTAATATCAATACTACATTATCTAGTTGAAGTTCACATGCACAAACCTCAAAGTGCTAATCAACACAAAATTTGCTTACTTCTACAGTTTTGCATTTATACCTTTGTTTTATGAAAATGGCAACTCCTCCTTTATCCATCCTAAATCTACTTGTGTAAGATGCTAAATTATACCCACTTACACTGACGCTATCCATGCCCACAGTTACATGGTGTTCAGACAGACAGTGTATGTCAATCTCGTTCATATTTTGGAGATCATCTAAACACACTAATAGCTCATCTACTTTATTTTTTGTTCCCCTGATATTTTAATGAAGTATGTTGATACTGCCCTCAGCTTTACCCCTATTAACTGCACGTGTGGTTTCTTATATTCTATTTATCTTGATTGTCATCTGTCTGGACTTTTGCTTCAACCTAAAAACCCTGTCTGCCTGGACCCATTAACCACAGGGATCATCCCCTTGTGTGACTGTGGACGCCTTACAGTTTCTTCTAATAGAGAAGCTAACTTACTTTCCCTCATCCTATTCAGGTGCGGGCCATGTGTAGTGTATCCACACCTACCAATAGCATTTACTGGAACACCACTTACGTGAGATTTTGCATGTGTCTGGAGCATCCTATTCTGCTCAGTGTTAACATGCCTTACAGCAGTGTTTACCCAGGGCTGATGATGGCGCTGAAAGACCTCCACAAACTCCACAAACCCCACATTTGTGTACTCGGTTTGTGCTCCTATTTTATCCATGTCACTTCTAATACTGTATCTTGGATTCATAGCCAGGCTGTTTCCTGCTCCCTCAACTATAATTACCTGATCTTCCTTCTCAAGGTCCCTGCATAGCTGACCTAAGTTTTCTATCTCCTGGCCAAGGCTTGGTTTCACAAAACTTGTGACCTGGTACCCTGCACCTAATTTGTCCTGAAGCTGCTGGCCCACACCCCTCCCATGACTGCTGCCTATAAGCAGAATTCTTCGTTTTGTATTCTGGTTTGATCCCAACCTGTCTTTTCTTTAACTTAATATTCTGCTTCAACCTACTTTCAACTATTCAACAAACATCAGGTTTTGACAGCAATAAGCTGCCAAATAAATATCTTATGGCTACAAACATCACAAAAAAGATTTACATTTGTGTTTGTAGCTTGTTTGCAATCACACCTTTCAGGTAATTTCAAATATTGTTCATGTCCAACAGACAAGCATACAGACATTTATTGATTAAAATATCTGTGGATAATTTATATTCCTGCTCTATACCATTGCACATAAGGTTATGGTAGCACATTCTACCATGGTATCCATTTCTAAAATTTCGTATTTTCAGGTTGTACCAAAATATTTTTTTAATGTAACTGAGCCCTGAAATAGCATATTAGCATAGTTTTTATAAGTTGTCACACAAGGTGTAACCAGTGTGGCTCATTAGCTTCAGTAATCTTTGTTCTATGTGGCATCAGATTGTTTTAGACTGTCACATGACCTTGCATCATTTTTTCACGTTCTGTAACATGTTTCCAAAATCTGACAGGATTTGTTGCATTTCTTACGCATGTAAATGATTCAAATCTGGAAAATTTATGTAATGAGATAATTGAACACACTCGACTTCTTGTCTCCAGAAGCTTTCTTGTTCTATGTGAGCATAGTGTAAATGTTCAGAAACATTTTGGATGAAGAAAAGGGCTGCTCACCGATGAAGATACAGAATTTTCCCATAATAATGCCCAAATCTTGCTTCGAATTTTTCTCCATGAGAAGTATCTCCTGCCCACGCTTACTTTAAATTCAGTCTCCAGCACTATTTGCTTATAGCTACAATTAACACTACTTTCCATTTTCCAGGTTCTCGAAGGTCCAGTGTTCAGTGGCTGCGTCAAAGAGGATCCAGAACTAGATTTAGGAGTTAATATAACTGACACTAAAGTAAGTTTCACATATGTATCAAGATTCTTGTAGAAGTTGGAGGTTTATTTTTAGTGTATATCAGTATGTGATAAGCTCCACATGCCTCCAATATAGTTTAAAGTGGAAAGCATGCTAGGTAAATCACACACTCATGGCAGGATAAAGTTTTGACAACTTGGTATTTCCCAGCAGTGCAGTGTACTGGTGAGAATCGTTAGTCTTCCATAAAGCCCATCTTACATGGAATAAGGTTTGCTGCAAATTTGCTTGGTGGTGATATTTACTGTTCACTTGCAAGGATTGCACACAACTACCTCACATGTCCAGGCTTTCACATGGTGTAAGATTTAGCAGAGACACGAGCAGGCTCACTGTCTGGATGAATGGCAAGGTGAACATATGGGCCAATCTTAAGTCTTTCTCAGACAATGGTATAGAAATTATTTGCTAAAAGAAATTTCGTTCTCATACATCTCATAGCTTCATTTGTCAGCTTCATGATGAACTTCCTGTCATTTCTTTAAATAATCATAGTTATTTAATACTTAAAGATTAAATAAATTACTGGAAGAAATTTGGAAGTTTTTAAATGCAAACTGTGGTCACAATGAATTTGCTTTTGGTACATGTTGCATATGAAGTGTGAAGTGTGGCTGACATTGAATTAGTCTTTAAACATCGTAGGATATCACTATCGTGGGGTCCAGCCCACTTGACTCTTACAGAGTGCCTAAAGGATGCTGCTTTCTCAGATAGCTATACAACAATTCAAGCAAGTCACATTAATGGTTCTTATTACACTAAAGTACATTGACAGTACTTAAGTTTGGTACAAGAGCATGTCACAAGCGATGGGCAACGCGCAAACAATCAGTATTCCTTTACTATATGCAATGTTCATGCAAGTTTGTCACACAGTTTGTGGATCACTGATAATGCCTATCATAGATGCTCTTTCCTAAGGTGTGGTTTCTGCTAGTGTCAGTCTTCTACTCTCCCTGAGGCTGGCAGGAATGGCACTTACACTCTCTTCATATAGAGGGTGCTCCTGTCGTGGTGTGGTCCTAGTCAGCGGGCTATTGTCTGACGTCATTTCACAGCCTTGTCTGCTCTTGCATTCTTCATCTTCGTGCCGGTGTTTTCCATTATGCTGGAACAACTATAATCAATCTTAAGAATATTTATAGGGTTTGGAACTAAAAGTGATATATGTTAATTGTTTTCATATTTCTCAAATAACTGAGACATAGAAATAATGTCTTTAAATAAGATTCAGTACTAATCAGTCACTATTGAAAATACATTGGGGTATTATGCCACAATTTTAACAGAAGTAGCTATTTATTTACCCCAGACCTCTTACTCTTTTTTTTTATCCAGAGAAATGTTATTAGTGCTTAGTTTTGAGTAAGATGTAACTTTTCTTGTTGGTATGTCAAAATCTGATTCTTTTGCCAAAACACAGCAGACTTGACAAACATTTATCTCACTAATATTCATATGCAGTTGAATCCTTACCAGTAACTTGAAACAGTGTAGTATTAAACTAAGAACTAAGGACCAGAAAGGTCAATACTTTATGAAAACGAAACATTCTCAGTATAAAAACAAACATATAATTTCTTCATTTATATTGCTGCAACAGCAATTCATGTTTCACCAACTATCGATGACACTTAAAAATTACATTATTTCATTGAAAAAATCTGCTTGAGATTTCGATAGAAATATTAATCATATGGCAAAATACTCTCCTCTTTGCATGCTATATCATTTGCCAAAATCTTGTTTAGACATCTGTAACCATGTATGAGTGATGAAGGATGTCATGGACATTTCAATTTGACTTTTTTACTAGTGCACAGGATTACAATGGAGAACTTTTTTCAGGATTGGTGATAGTGATATCCTCCAAAGTCTAGAGGCTAATTCAATGTCTTAGCTACATTTCATGCGCAACAATATGCGGCCTATCAGACATCAAATGCAAATTCATAGTGATCCTTATTCCCATTGAAAACTTTCCAAATTTCTTGCAGCAGTTTCTTTGATCTGAACAACTCACACAACGATGGCTATTTAATGAAAAGATAAGCAGTTCATCAAGAAGCTAATGAATGAAGTTATGAGATATGCAAGAATCAGTTTTTTACCTATTAGTTTCTCTAAAATAGTTTTAGAAAGATTGTAGATCATCTGATGGGTGCAGGATTTTCCATCGCCTCTCGAGTGTTGACTGGTTTCTTTGAGAGTTCACACCTTGTAGTCTGTGATGTTAGATGCCAAACAGGGTTCCTGATTGGTCAGCACAAATAGCATTCAGGGAAGTTTACAAGGAAAATAGTTCCTGAGCTATAATGGACAAGTGCACAGATAATGTATGGTGGCCACCTAGCAGATGATGGAGCCTGATAAGGAACTATGTGAGCCAGCAAGTAAACATACAGCAAAGCTTACTCTGTGTGAGATGGGCCTAAATGTAAGCTTTGGCATTGCTTTAGTGGCAACCATACAGAGCCGTGGAACATTGTGTTTATCAGGAGTGGGGACTTGCTTTTAAGATCTGTAACGGTTCAGACTTCTGTCTTGCTAGTATCAGGCAGTCTGTTCACAGTGGGTTATCTGAAGCACTCTTCTTTTACTGAGTGCTCTTAGCTTTATGGACTGAGGATCAGCTTGTATTAAAGACCTGCTAGGGCAATACCAAACTGCCTCTGCCCTGCTTACTTCAGCATGGTGTGGGGCTGGGTGGCTGTTGAAATGAACCTGTGGGCAACCTCTGTGGGACCTAGTCCATCACAGTTGTGTGAAACGTGCTTACGTAAGCAGGGCAGAGCCAGTTTGCTATTGCCGTAGCAGGTCTTTAATACAAGCTGATCCTCAGTCCATAAAGATAAGAGCACTCAGTAAAAGAAGAGTGCTTCAGATAACCCATTGTGAACCTCTGCCAAATACAGACCGCCTGATAGTAGCAAGACTCATCACTCTTCCTTAGAATGTGTTTCACATTGTTAAGAGAGGAAGGATCACTTTAGGAGGTGTCAGTGTTTTACATAAAGCCCTGTCATGAGTAGCGGGAACTACTCAGATTGTTAAACTACAGAAAGAGACCAAACAGCGCGGTCATTGGTCTCGTTGGAATAGGGAAGGAGGGGGAAGGAAGTTGGCTGTACCCTTTCAAAGGAACCATCCCAGCATTTGCCCGGAGCCACTTAGGGAAATCAGGCAAAAACCTAAATCAGGATGGCTGGACACGGGATTGAACTGTCATCCTCCCGAATGTGAGTCCAGTTTGTGAAAACAGATATTTACCATCAAAACTTGTGATGTTGGACTGCATAGAGAATTATCAAAACAGATCTAACTTCCACCCTCCATTCTAGCAATGTTGTTGTTTTTTGAAGTTATTTAATTATTGCAGCCTTGAAGAACTTAAAAGAGGATGGTAATGGTGTATTGTAAGTTTTGTATAAATGATTTTCTTTTGACATATGACCATGTGCAGACTTCGTCACCTACGTCAATCACAAAACAATTCAAAATTATTTAAATTCTTTTTAAAGTTGTCTCTGAATGGTTCTTGAACGAAACTGTAATTAAAACATCATCAATTGAGTCTTATGCGCAGAATTACGTCACTCAGTCCAATAGGTTTGCGCAAACTTTTTTCAATTTAGATGTCTTTTTTTTTTCTTCTCAGAAATTATATTAATGCAAGTTATCTGGTTTAATTAATATTAAAACCACACTGAATAAACTTTTAAGACTCAAACTCATGATGAACATTGTCAAAAATTAATAATCTTGTCAAATAAATCAGTTATACTCCATCCTTGATATAATTCTTCATAAATAAATTCTTGGAACACGTATTTAAACTTTTGTAGTATACACTAGTTTATTATATATTAAAAAGAATGATTCCAAGACTTACCAAGTGGGAAAGTGCCGGTAGACAGGCACAATAAAATAACACACAAACACACACACAAACACACACACAAAATTTCTAGCTTTCGCAACCAACGGTTGCTTCTTCAGGAAAGAGGGAAGGAGAGGGAAAGACGAAAGGATGTGGCTTTTAAGGGGGAGGGTGTAAGGAGTCATTCCAATCCTGGGAGCGGAAAGACTTACCTTACAGGGGAAAAAAAGGATAGGTATATTCTCGCTCGCGCACCCGCGCCCACACCCACACCCACACCCACACCCACACCCACACCCACACCCACACCCACACCCACACCCACACCCACACCCACACCCACACCCACACCCACACCCACACCCACACCCACACCCACCCACACACACACACACACACACACACACACACACACACACACACACACACACACACACACACACACACACACAAACACAAACACACACACACACACATATTTAAAGGCCTTATATCTGCAGAGCTAGTTGGCATATAAACTTGTACTACTGTAGTAGGCGTGGGCTTCGTGTCTATTTAGGGAACACCTAACCCATTTAGAGGAACACTATAGTTCCGAATCCTATGGCACAAGTCCAGGAAGTTGCAACCAAGCTTGTCACAGAACCTTTAAAGTCTCTGGTTCATCCATTTGACTCGGAATCAGGGGGCCATGATCAGCTCTGTGAATTATGTTGCAAATTGTAAACTTCATTGAAACTCTGTCTGCAAGACTGGTCTATTCAACTTTCTTTGCTAGTCGCTGGAATGATCAAAGTATGATCTCGGAGCCCAGACAGTAGGAATCATTTCTTCCAATGCGCGCCACAATCTGCAGCTGGTTGCATCCTGTTCCTTCAGCTGCTGCTGGAATAGCCTCTTCAACATACTGAATAGGACTCCCAGACTTATGCACTGAATGCATCTGGTATTTCTTCCTGTTTCTTGCTGCCATGTACCGTTCATCATACATTGGAACTACAGCCGATTAATAGGCCTTTACCCTTCTGTGTTTGCCTCCTCTTCACACAGGATGAAGCAGGTTTCCCAACAGATGAAGGGTTTCCACTGGCCCAGCTTTAGTTCCAGTGAAAGAAAATAGCTCAAACTTGTTGGTTAGAGTGTCAGTACAACACCTTGAGCCCAGGTTGTTTTCTGTCAGCCATTCACAGGTCACTCTAGATCTGCCATTGACATGTCATTCACCAGAAAGTGTGCAAGTGACAGATCCGGTACTTGACAAATCTGGTACTACCTACAGAGAAGAGGGTAGTATTTGAGGTACTTTTGGTACCTTTCGACATGACTCACGGGAGCTATTCTAATGCACTGATTTGCAGCAACTGCCAATCATTTGAGAATATTCAGGGTGGTTTCCAGTGGCTTACAAACATGAACTAACTCATCCCGTGTTCAAGGACAGCATTCACAGTGGGGCTGCATTGTGGTTTGTACAATGTTTTACAGGACAGTGAATGAGTAACTTTAAACTAAGCCTGCTGATTATCTTTTAACAGTTGAGCTAAAATTGCATCTAATTCCCTTTAAGAAGTGAAGCAGTTAGTACACAAAACAAAATTTCTATTAAGGAAACAGAAAAATCTATATTAAAAATTACTTATTTCCTGAAACATTATTAAGGTTATAGTCACTAACAAATTCAAAAATAGTGTTAATTTGGGTAAAATGTAGACAACATACATTCCTCGTGAAAGGGAAAACTAGGCATAACATAATATATTTGTTAAAATATGTGCTACAGTAACTAAATCACAGACCCAATTTACTACAAAGTAGCATATGCACATGGGAACGGTAACTTCTGGTAATTCTCAAAAATGGATGTTGATTTGCATTGATATACACTAAAATTGAGGGTGGATTGTTCTTTTCTTTCTCAAATCCTGATTTGCTACAAAATAAATTGTGATGGACTGGACAGTGCTACCCTACAGTCAGGGCCAGGCATGTGATTCTGTGGAAGTTTTAGCTTAGGACTGTCTTCAGATGTTCTTACAGCATTTGGGTAGCTAAATAGCATCACTGTCAACTTTGGTATGCAGGAAGAATTCCTCGATTGGTGAACAGAAAACCATAACCTTTAAACATTTAACCCTCAATGTGCATATTGTCACTGTACTAGCTACGAATATGAAATTGCAGTGCCTGTTTTGTCAAGAAGTATAATGTGATGTTCCTTCAGTAGGGCATGCATGTCTCAAGGAACAAGCACTGCAGTGACTACAGCTTCTATGAAAAACATGAAATCTACTCACAGTTGCAAGTACAAAACACTTCCAGGATTATAAGGGAATGATGACAATCAAAATTTGTTCCAGACTGGAACTCTAACCTGAATTTCCCAATTTATATGAGTGGTTGCCTTAACTGTATTGGGTAACTGAACGTGACTCATGGCCACATCCAAACTTCCATACATAGAGTGATTAATATTCACAACTGCAAATAAATTTCATATCGTTCATAGCAGCTGTAATCACCCTTATGACTGTTTCTTTGGACATGTATGTGTGACTTACAAATAAAATGTCTCCCCTGTACAGAAATCACATTAATGGGGTATTAGAGTACAGCTGCAACATGTGGAAGATGACTTACAGGAGTGTGGGTCTGCCCATCAGATAGCCGATGTCATTAAGGCAACCATTCTTCTAAAGTGTGAAACATGGGTTTGGGTCCTGGTCTGCCACAAATTTTCATTCTCATCATTTTATTATACACGTGGAATTGTTCATATTTACATCTATGAATACATTTCATGACTGTGCAAGCTAAACAATCTAACATTGTAAAATAACATTTCTTTGTTACATCACACATCAGTGTACCTTCATGATATTAACTGTATTGATATGAATTGAAAATATGTGATGAGCAGAAGAACTGTTAAGGCACAATAATATCAGTGAAGAAAGCCTCAGACATGTGGAACTCTAGTGTAATGAGTGTTGTGAGTGATGACAGTATAATAAGTGTTGTGAATGATGAAAATTTAGAATGAGCGTTCTAGCTGCTGTGATTATGGTTGCACACCACCTGTAGAATATTTCATAACAAGTGAAAATTTGTGCCACACTGGGTCACAAAACTGGATTTCCTACAGGTTGCAAATTAACCACATTGGCTGTCCAAGCATACCTCTAGGAGCAGGTCAAACCTCCATTTGTCATGGTGTCTTAAACTCCCTTGTGCTTGTACTGTCTTACTGTGATAGACACTCAGGATGAGACACTGCTTTCTCTTGTTATTGTCTTTCTTCCTGGAGACATGTTCGGGTAGCCAAAGTGGTAGGGTGAACATTTGTGACAAGGGAAATGTGGGTTGGAGTCTCAATCCAGTACAAGTTTTCATTTGTTCTGAAATATTCTACAGCTAATGCAGCATAAATCACAATTTGTGAGTTCATTCTCAACTGAAAACAGCAGGGTCTCACAATGCACTACAGTGATGAAAATTTGTCAGAGAAAAAATTTCAAACTGTTTTCTTGCTTTCCCTGACTGATTGCTGTAACCATTATGTTATCCTAATGTGTCTCGAACTTTCATTCTCACTGGTTTCTGAACATTAAATCAGTGATATTTGACATAATTGCATCTTTGTTGAGTGCATCAGCATTGACTTGATTCAGCATTGATGAACTTAATTCAATCTATTAATTTCCATTGCAGCAAGCGAAGTCAGTCCTCCATCATTGGAATGCCAAACCACATATGTTTGTTCATAAGTAGTAGATTGAAAACAAGTGACAGCTTAAGTTTTAGTTGACCTAATGGTTAAGGCAACTCTTCATGAAAGGCAGAAAATCGAATTTTGAGGCCTAGACTCTCAAAACACCAAACTGGGTGTCTGGTTCCTGTTCATTGTTGATGTCTCTGTGATCTGGACCCAGGGCCAAGGCATCCTATACACTTTGAAATCCAAATTTCTCCCAGCGTATAAAATGGTCAAATAAGTTAGGGGAACATAGTCAGGTAATGGCTTCGACAACTGTCAATATCCCAACAGATATGCGCCTTATCAATTTTGAGGCTCCAACATAATAGAGCACTGTGCAAGAAATTGGAAACCTTAGGATGCAGAGTATATGCTAAAAGGTAAAACAAATCTCTTGAGTTGTGATGGGAAGACCTTTGTTACCTATTATTGTCAATCTGTTCATAAGGGACTTAGAGAAATGTGCACTGCAGTCAGCTGCATTGAAACTTGTGTATTTGTTCAGATATGTAGATGGTACTTTTGTTGTATGGCTTCATGGAGGCCTGAATTTAAATGCTCTTTAGACCACTTGAATTCAAATGTTTTGAATATTTGCTTCACGACTGAGGTGAAAAAGAATGGTTGCCTTCCCATCAGTGATCAGATGTCGAGAAGGGAGGTTGATGGTACTTTGGGACATGACATTTATAGAAAGCCAGCTCACCGTGATTTGTATCCTCAGGCTGATAGTTGCCACTATGCAGGTCCGTGTGAAGGGGCACTTCATATCTTGGTTCATTGGGCTCACATCATCGCAAACTGTGAAAGTTACTCAGCTCAGTTAGCTCACAACGATGCCACTTTGCATAGAGATGGTTGTTTTAAAAGACAGATCAGACATGCATTGCTCTATTGACCTATCATATATCAAATGAATGAAGATGATGATGTGGAGGCACCAAAATCTGTTGCATTTTAGTCATAGGCAGGTAGCATTTATGACAGAATTGTTTGTATTCTGTGAAAACATGAAGTGAAATGTATTTTTTGATAACCATCCAAGATTAAGATCCATAAAGGATGATCTTGGTTTGCATAACAAGGGTGTCTACCATATCCTTTGCTGTTGTGGCATGTCATAGTCTTGCCAGACTGTCAGAACCATGGAGAACATAGTGAATGTGTCAAACACACTTACAACAATGGAACAAAATTGCTATTGCAACATTATCCTATCACAAATTCTAGCATGCTATCCCAGTTATTCAGGAAGTAGTTGAGATTAAATTAGCGAGTGGCTATATAAAAAGACATGGAGGTTTTAGCATAAATACTGCTTGGAATTGTGCTTTCTCCCTGATCAAACAACAGTAGACGTGTGTGCGTGCGTGCGTGCGTGCGTGCGTGCGTGCGTGTGTGTGTGTGTGTGTGTGTGTGTGTGTGTGTGTGTGTGTGTGTGTGTGTGTGTGTGTGTGCGTGCGCGTGCACGTGCGAATTTTTAAAGTCTTCAGAGTGAGAAATTTCTGTGACCTCACATACAGTGCTACAAGAACATACCTTGGCTGCCTGTGTCCATGTATCCGCTAATAGATTTTGTTTATATGGGAGGGGGGCAGGAGGACATGTCTTGCTACTTTTATTTCTCTGTGTTCCATTTGTACGGTGTATGATGCTACCAGTGGGTGTGGAAAGTCAAAAGGTCTCACAAAATGAATTAAAAATACCAAATGTCATTATAATGGAATGATGTATGTATTTTTCTAACAATGAATTTTCACCAACTGACGTTGTTGTTGTTGTTGTTATAATAGCAGCAGCAGCAGCAGTACTGATGTATAGGATAGTGAGAAATGCTGAAAAGAAGTATGAATTCAAGTAACATATAGTGGAAGTGATTTATTGTCAGTTGTTTACATAATGTTCCATTTACAATATACATTCCCTGCTAATTTTGATACATTTTGTCAGTAAGAAATCTTAGGCAAGTGACCAGTTATATGTAAGTGTTAGTATATAGTTTCCATTATTTGTTGTAAGGTCAAACTGAATTTGTAAATTGAAACTACCACCAATTGTTCCAGGAAGCAGCAACAAGAGGAAATTCTTCAGATATTACACGGTAAAAGATTCATTATTTTACTGATGCATTTGCTTTACATTGTAAGGTCGGGTCTTCATGCTTTCTTCCACATCTATCCATAATGTCCTGTAGAAATTCTCACTGCTTGTGGTGGCACAGTGGGGAAGATGCGAGAATGGTTCCTGTGAGAAAAACATGGACAGTTTCCTCCCCATTTGCCCCCATTCTTAGCTTGTATTTCTGCTGTAGTGACATTTTTGTTGACAGGGCACTGAATTGTAATTGTGCCCCTATAGATATTCACTTCACGTGTAACATTACTTTGTGCATGGAAAATACATATTGAGTAATGTTTAAAAAATTTTAATATCGCTATTAATTTTCTCCACTACAAGCATATCCTTGCTGTAATTCTTTCTTGTGATCTATGTTTTCCTTCTCCAGCTCACCATGTTTGTTACTTCCCTACCAGTCATCGAACAGCCAAATATTTTACCTTCTTGCTTTTCCATTTCCTTTATCTATCCATCAATAATGATCTTTGTGCTCTCATTTTCCCTTAAATATGCCTAATCTACGTTTTCTCTCCAATTTTCTTCAGTTTCAGTAATTAGCTGTCTCCTGCAAATCTTCTTAGCAGCTTTTAAATTGTTGCTGTGTGCAAGGGTTCATTAACCAATTCTTGTTTAAGACCAATTCTATTTAATCTCATTCTTGAACATAAATCAAACAATGGAAAACCCAGGATGGAATGTAACAGTATTATGAGAAGGAAAGTTGCTACTCACCATATAGTATAATGTTGTTATATTCTTGAACATACATGTTTAATATCTCCTCGTATAATGTTCCTCAGATATTTGCACCCCTCACCCCATCTTGTCACATGCAATGATCAGTACTCGTGGTTGGGTTGCTTGTCATCCGCCATGGCTGGTTCTTAACTGCTCTCGCCACCGGAAGACTCTTCAAACTCTAAGTTTGACAAATGTCAGTTCTCTGTACTGACAAATCATGGAACCTGAGGCAGCTGCTAGTCTATATAATTTATGAAATTCTTACTAAGGGCACCCTCACATGTGTCATCCCATTTTTATCTTTTCCATTTTTCCCTTTAGCAAACAGAAGATTCCACACAGTATGCATCATCAATAGTTTCTTGATTCTGAAATCAGTATTGCAGCCAAATATCCTGTTATTCTTTGCAAATGCAGGCTGTGTCATTGATAACTTTTAGTTTTATTTCTGTAATATACCTTTATTTAAATGGTACATCACAGTATTGTTGAATGTATCTTAGATCTCATTGCAATGATTTTCACATCAAACCATTCCCCAAAGACTCTAATGTTCACTGTATGTCTTCAAGTTGTTTTCATTGTTTGTTAAGATGATCACATTGTCTGCAGATATCTAACACCCATTAATCCTGTGCTCACAAACACTTTTTCATATTCATCTACATTATTAGAGCTACATTATTCCTCTGCAATTCATGCAAGTGTTTGACAAATGATTCATACGACCACTTTCAAACTATTTCTTGACTGTTCCACACTAGAATAGCACATGGGGAAAGATGAGCACATAAATCTTTCCATGTGCTGTCTGATTTCTCTTACTTTGTTATAATAATTTCTTCTTGTGTTGGTGAGAATCAACAAAATGTTGTGGCATTGAGAGGATAAAGTGGGAGACAAATTTCATGAAAAGATCTCGTTACAATGAAAAATGACTTTGTCTTAATGATTTCCAGCCCAAGTAGTGTATCACATCTGTGTCACTCTCTCGCCCCCACTTTTTTTAATATACACAGAATGAGCTTCTCCTCTTCGAGTTTTATGTTCTCCAACTATCATATCTCGTAAGAATCTTGTACTGTACAGGGACATTCCAGATGAGGACAGACAAGAAAACTGTAGACAGTATCTTTAGTAGATAAATATGTTGCATCCTGTGAGTGTTCAGAAAATAAAATGCAGTTTTTTATTTACCTTCCCCATGTTTTCTGTATGGTGATTCCAGCTTAAGTTGTTTTCTTTAAATTTGTGTGATTTCTTGTGTTACCAAAATTTAATGAAATTTTTTATACCCTTATGGAGCACCTCACTGTTTGTTGCTAAGCACCAATTACCACCAGGGTGTATACGACCCAGGACAACCGGGAGATCTGGGAAAAACCTGGGAACTTTTTCATCGGGGAGAAAACCGGGAAAAACCCGGGATTTTTTTTAGAATTCCTGGAATTTTTTATTGTTTTGGTTTTCAGTTAAATTTTTGAAATTTTGACTGTTAAGAACAGATACATTTCTAACAAGGGATATTACTGTATCCCACTACTGCAGAATAATACTTCAACAATAAAACATAAACGAGAGCAAAAAGGAAAATGAATTGCAAAGGAAATGCGCCATATACAACGACGACAGGCAGTGTTCATGCCAGCGTCTGCCAATTGGAAATGTGTCAACGAGTTTAGGAAGACTATGCAGTGTTTCATAACAACAAATTGCCTCCATTGAGCATGAAGTCGTAACTGTTTATATTCGATTTGTTTTAGCAGTTACGCACGGGCTCATGTGCATGCGCAGTTGAGTCACGTTTGAGTAGGAGATTCTCCCGCTTCTGGCAACAGGAAGTGGCTGTTGGCTGTGCAAGCAGTCGCAGCGAGCAACTATATGCTACCAGGAAAAGGGGGTCCCAAATTCATATTCTCGTGGGGAAAAAACTTGTTTCACAAAGCGCATAGCATCCAGCTCACGTTGGTCTATCGATTATTTATATGATTTTGAAACGCATCCCTGTTGGTCTTTGAACATTTTTGAATACGTTTTAAGTTGGTTTCTAAATGAATCATAAGTTGATTTTTGAATGCGTGCATTTGCGAATGATCAGTATTGTAATAACTAGAGAAATCCATAGATTCAGCCTACCAGAGTGGAAATGAACGACTGACAGGAATAACAGGTGAGAAAGATTATGTATCCAAGGAAACGAAATTTTGACAGAAAATTGTTGGCCAGATTGCTAAACCAGTAAGGACCAGTAGTACAGCCCCGCCTAGCAGCCGCGTAAGTTCTATTCTGGGAGTAATGTGGAAAAGTGTTGTTCAAACACGTAATAATGCCTAACAAGAAAATAATCGCAGGATAACTAAACCAGTGATTCTGGCAGGGTTAGTGAAGTTAATCGGCGAACAAATTTTGACAGTGGCAGCAATAGCTACAGAATTCGACGACAAAAAATAGTTCAAATGGCTCTGAGCACTATGGGACTTAACATCTGAGGTCATCAGTCCCCTAGAACTTGGAACTACTTAAGCCTAATAACTAACCTAAGGACGTCTCACACATCCATGCCCGAGGTAGGATTTGAACCTGCGACCATAGCGGTCTCGCGGTTCCAGACTGTAGCGCATAGAACTGCTCGGCCACACTGGCCGGCCTTGATGATGACAAGATTGTTTGTTAGAACAAGGAAGGAGAATAAACGGGGACTTCACGCAAATTATGGAAGAATAAGACGATTCCAAATTTACATAAACATTTCGTAATACTAGTTTTCGATCTCATGCTTGAGAAGCTGGTGCGTATGAATGAAATGTGAAACATTTCCAAACATAAAGCTTTTTGCTTGTTGTGGGCCTAATAGGCATTTAGTATTGGTACTTCATGGATTATATTCTGTCGTGTTATAAAAATGTCCATTTATGCCAAAACAGTCTTGTTTATTTGGTGTGTTAAAAAATTGCTGCCATATTAGAAAGTCCTATTTTGTTTTATCTAGCAGACAGTGACAAAAGAGATGTAATTAGATCAAGAAAACACAGCAGTCTTGGGTATTATCTGTATTAACAGCTTTTTCAGTATTAGATAACGACATTTCGATTTTTCATGTAGCAAAACATTTGACGACCTTTGATGACATAATAGACTCTTTCGCAGAAAGGAAAGCACGTCATGTAAAGCTGTAGCAAGATTAGAGAGTAAAAAATGCTGGGAGCTAAGGTTTGAAGAAACGTGTAATTTCTTGCTTATCTGTCGTTGGTATTGGTTTTATATATCCTATATTTAATTTTATGTCACACAAAACAGCAAGTTATTAACTGATAGGCAATAAAGAGTTCAGATTTTCTGAAGAGTTCTTGTTCTCTCAATTACAAATAATCTCATCCGCTATTAACTGCGAGACTTTTGTAAAGCGGGGCAGGCTGTCAAATCGGCTCACTGGGAGCAGGAGAGGCACCACAGGACATTTCAGTTTCCACTCTCCTGAATATAGTTTGGACGTGCGGCAGAAAAACGCCGTAAGGAGAGGCGTGGCACTGCACTTTGGCATACTTAAGACCAAATAATATGTCTTACATTTCCTCGAATACATATGTTTTTTGTTTCAGATTTTCAGAAAGATGTGCTCTACAAGATGAACATATTTTGAAAATTCGATTTTTTTTGTATTGACCCTGTTCTCAAATGTCGTAGATAGAGGACTGGTGCGCAGAGCAGTCTGAGCTATAGTGGGTACTCTCCACGTGACCCGTGTTTACATTTAATGATTTTGCTGTTTCCCCTTCGTTTACTCTCACATCAAATGAAAGAAAACGGTTATCTGTGGCCGGGAGATAAGTGAATTAAAATACATTCACGTAAATACAGAAGGCTAAAATATGTCATTAGTTGCAGATTTTATTTCCACCTTTCTGACAGTCAAGCATTAATCGCCTTGCAGAACCATGAAGTTATTTTTGTCTGTTTACTGAATAAATTTGACTTTTGTTAACGTTCTCCGCAGAGGCAGTCAATGTATGTGAAACAATATGTTTAATTTCACAGTACTGGCTAGTTTCAACTGTTTGCTGCATTTCAAGTGCACGTTTTAATCTTCTAGGATGTATGGCATTATGCCATAATAAAGAACGAAACATGATATAATACAGTACTGGTGCTCCAAGAAAATTTACTTTCCGAAAACCACACTGAAAAGCTTAATATCAGGTCGAGTTGTACTTCATTGAGAATCTGGACGTACTAATGTGCACTTTAAGTGTGCATTTTAAATGTGCACATTTTAGTATGGCTCATAAAATTCCAATGCTCTTGGAGTATTCTCGGATGTCTTGTTTCCTTTATGACATAATGTATGACCTCTGCCACACACCGTCAGGTGGCTTGCAGAGTATGGATGTAGATGTAGATCTTTCAATGTTTTACATGTACTTACATAGGGGCTTCCTACGTCACGGTAGCTGCGCAGGCACGGTGTCGCCTGTTATCTGGCGCTCTCTGGCAACTGCTGAAACGAACCTATTTCTAACAGGTCGCGGGAAAATATTGCGAATGGTGGTTTGAAAGGCGTTACTTTCAAAGTAAATATCCTTTTACGTAAGTTAAACTATGTGCGAGAATGTACCATGAATTTCTTAAATCACAGAACGTTTGACTCTCATTTAAAAATCAACTCTTTGATGACAAGCCATTTAGAAGAATTTCGAACCCTGAAGATCAGACTTTTATGTCATTATTAATAATTTTACTGGCACATTTGAGTGATATATCTTAAAGTATAACACGCACAAGCAAAATCAACAGGATATGCAAAAGCTTAGTTTCTCTTGCAGCTTGAGACCAATATTATATGTGAAAGCTTTGCTTTTCTTGTAGCAACACTATGAAAATTAGTTTAAACTATTAACTTTCCCTGTTTGTGTGTTCGTGCTACTTAACAGTGGTGATGCTGTAGTCTGACTACAACAAGTGTCCTATGCTCTGAATATCCGCTGTCATCGGCTGGCGAGATCACATGACACGAGCTATGAACGGCTTAGAAAAGCGCATCAAAATCTCGATTTCAATGATTCGGAAAGTAACATGTGGTGTTTGGTGGAATTCCAATGTATGCTTTTGTAAGAAGAAAATAAGCAGCGTACATGTTGCTGCACATCAAAGATATTTCCAGAACATGTCTTTTTCCCTGAGTTTCTTTTTCTAAAGTGATGGGAAATTGTGCACCCGTGTATAAAACCATAATCATTCAAAGTATTGTTAAGGTAAAATATACTGTCACCCAGGAGAAAGTGTATTTTTAACCGGGAAATCCGGGAATTTTTTTTCCTTGTCCACGTATACAACCTGACCACTTTTTTGTGCCAATTAGATATCTTGTCTATATTTTTATGCGGTTCATTTTGTTGCTCTTTTGACTACCAAATGGTAAACTATGACAAAATCCGAAACAATCTAGGAGGATTGCTCACTTTTTCACCTAACTCATTCATCCACAAGGACAACTGAGCCTGTAAAACTTCCTTGGTAATCCCGTACATCACTTTAGTTCCACTAGATGAATTCTGATCAGTTACTCTGAACTGTGACCTTTCTAATAGGAAATAACAAATAAGTTTCACAACTGAAATGATATTCTGACACTTATGAGGAATGGTTTCAAAAGCCTTTTGGAAATCTTGAAATGTGGAATCAACTTGAAATCCTCTGTCGATGCCTCTCATCAATTCATGTGAATAAAAAGGCAGTTGTGTTTCACAGTAATATTTTGTGACTTCTTGCTGGTTATGTGTCAGTAGATCATTTTCATTGAGGTATTTGTATCAAGTTGAAACACGAGTATGTTCCAAAATCTTGCTACAAATTGGTGTATATGATAAGGATCTGTAATTCAGTGGATTACTTCTATTTCCTTTCTTGTGTATTGGTGTGAATTGCGCAGCTTTGCAGTATTTAGGTATGCATCTTTCATCAAACAAATGGCTTTATATTATTACTGAAAATTGAGCTATTTCATCAACATACAAGACTACTTTCATTTATTAAATGAGTTAAGTTACATAGACATGGTGTCTGTTCTTTTGGACATCCGTGTCCAAAAGTACAAACGCCATACCTATGTAGTGTATATGCCTGATGGCATATCAATATTTTAGAGTGGATGCACAGTAATGTCCAACCTCTCCTGGGAATAGAGTAGGACTGTGAACAAAGAGGATTAATGGAAAAGGGACACCATAGTGTGTGGCATATAGAGATTTGGGTTGGATGGGGATGTGCTCGGATAGCTGTGGTGGTTAAAAGGTGACCACTGGAGGAAAGTGGGAAATGCTTTGACTCCCAGCCCAGCACAAATTTTCATTTAAAATTTTTTGAAACATGGTTTTAGGAAGTTTCAGTGGTCATAAAATACAATTAAAAACATTAAAAAAATAGATTATGTGAGCCATGTTTGCCTAGTCACACACTTGGAAATTTTAGACGGTTTATAGGACTGAGGATAAAAATTATTAAGATACATGGTAAGATCAGTTTTAATAAGAAATATCCTGCAAATATCAAGATTAATTTGAAATCTAACTCTCCTGTTACTACGTTTGTTGAGCAGAGCAGCAAGTTATTTTTGATCAAATCTGATCGCTTACTTTAAAAGAAAAGTTTAATTCATGAAATGCATAAATTACATCTTTTATTAAGCTGTCAACTTTTGCATTTTGTTTTCAATATTTCTTTTATGGTACCCAAAAGCTTAACTGGTTACATGAGATAATTACAGACAAACAACATAAGAAATTAGATCTGTTAGTTACTCAACAGCTAAAATTGTTTCTAAATGTGCTAATAATGTGCACAAGTTCTTCCCCAGGATCTCAAACATTATGAGGATTCAGAGTACTGTTGCTGAAAATGCATTACTGAATGTCTGAAATATAACGCCCCCTCTTAAAAATACAAATGTTAAACATCTTTTTGCAGACATTAAAACAGCTATTAAATAAGCAAAATGTAAGAAATTGGAGATCTACAAGATAGGATTAAAAACTGAAGTCTTCTTTGTAAGGGAAGAACAAAACAAAATATGCAATGTGCCATGAATCTAAAATACTTCAAAGCATTAGTAGTAAACTGATTGAAAATTTTTCAGTAATAATAAAAGCAAATGAAGATAATACTTTAATTATTGTAAATGGAGATTACATCTCTATAACTGTAGACTTCTTAAATGTAACTAGTATCACAGAAATCAATAAGAACCTGACTCTCAAATTTCAGACAAATTTAAAAAAGCTTTTCGATGCTGTCTTTCTGTTCTTACCAAACGAAAAAGGCTTTTCTTAATGTCATGAATCCCCAATAACCAAAATTAAGATCACAGATTAAGTTCATATGCCATATTAATCCCATATGGACAATAAGAATTGCCCATCCCACAAACTGAATAGAAAACTAAGTAATATGTTAAAACTTTTTATCTTCTTGAAGAAAATTTTGGCATGAACAGACTTTTGAGTTGGTGGAACAGATCAAGAATTTCAATATTCCAGATGGTGGTAAATTTGTAACACTAAATATTAAGTCTCTCTGCTAATATAGCAGTTGCCAAAACTATTGATGTTATGAAATGCGGTTTGGTTAGGCACAAAATTATTAATCTAGGATAAAATGCAGTGTCAGATGCATTACATAAAAACACATTATCCATAAATTATTGCTCTTTTAAGGAAAAATATATTTTCAGAGTGATGGTCTTGCTATGTGAAATGCCTTAGCAGGCACAATCGCCAATATATTCATAAATTATGTGGAAGCATACATATTTTTTAAAAGAACACACACATCACTGATAAAGTCATTTCCTTCAAAAGATACATTAGCATAGTCTTTTATTATATAAATGCTCAATAGATGAAATAGATTAAATAACTACCACATAAAACACTATTTATGCAAAACTTATTTTAAAAGTTGAACATGAGGTGTTTGCAATGGACATAGAAACTTACAACTGATGGTGTTATTAATGCCACTTGCTGCCATACCTTGAAATACAGAAAAGCATACTTCCAGACCATGATTCACAAAATCTTGAAACTTCCTTTAAAATCAGATGTCTTTCAGAAAGAGTTCAGTCTTCTTAAACAGATCACAGAGACCAATGATTATAAAACTGACAATATTGTTTCTTCATTTACAAAATTACAGAAGTCTAATCATAATTTGCTTCCATCTAATGATAATAATAAATAAAATGTACTTAAATGACTTACTTAGCCAGCATATTCGGTAAAATGAATAAATTATTTAATAATAATGAGTTATCCATACCCTTTACAACTAACAATTCATTGCACATTGAATTTAGGCATACCTGTGGGAACCATGACAATATGTACGTAGACTCTGGAGTGTGTGTATTAAATACTTTGTGATAACTGTGATGATTTGTACATTGGACAAACAGTTGGACAAACAGCAAGGAATTTTCAAATCAGATTCCACGAGCACACATCAGGAACTGCAAGCAGTAGATCTATTTAGACCAGCACATTGCATACAACAGTTATTGCATTGAATCTATTGCCAGTAACCTAAAAATACTATGCAACATCCCCATAGGCCTACAGTTTAATATTTCAGAAGAATTAAAAATTTACATTCACCATAAAAAGAAACCATTATCTTTGTTTAACTATCAGATTTCATGGAGACATTATTTTTTGATCTCTTTGATGATTTATTCTGAATTGCATGTTCCTCTGTTTTTATTACTATAATAGACTTAACTTACAAAAAGCTGAGTTAGACATGACAAAAATGTTTGTAGCATTCTCATTCACCATATAATATTGTTAATTATGCCTTTAACTTGTTGCTCAAGTTACAGCTCACTTCAGTTAGAGTTTTCATATATTGAAATTAATAATATACTGTTTTAGTCTTTTGTTAGTACTTGCCTGTTTACAAAAACATCTGTATTCTTTGTCATAACTAATGGAGTGGCAGTACTCGAGCTGAAACCAAGCTATAGAAATCATTTTGCTCATTAATTGTTGGCATTTGAAAGAAAAAGTAAGATGACAATATTATTTTTCATATACAATGATGTATGTAGTCGAAGTCAAAGTTTCAGTGACTGGTGAAAGATTCTGTATTCTGCGATTGAGGATAGGAACACCTCAATGTATACATCATTCACCTAGTTTCCAGTGACCTTTGCATTGAGCTGTCTTTAGTTTTCACATGTTTTGTGCAAGTCCCTACTGAGGACACTTTATGACTAGATGTATTGTCATTGATATAATGATTATTGTTCCTGTTGCACCTAATGAGTCTGTTATTTATACTGTGTGTAAATATATCATGATACACATATTGCTCTGAATAAATTTGTAGTGATAGGCCACTATTTATCACAAACGGAATCTTATATGTGTTACATTCAAGTCCCCTCACAGGGTATCTAATGCCTAATTTTAATGTCCACAGCTTATTGTTTGACAGTTCTTGTGTAATTCCTTTGTATTTCTTAGCATCGATGGTACTGTTCGTATTGTATTAAGTGTACTTAGTACCTTTTCTGTATATAATAATCATTATGTTCAAAATCAAAAAATTGTGTCATACTTTTGTATCTTTGACATGAAATTGAAACACATCGATTTTCATACCATTACTATGGTTAAGGGATGGCCGTCTAAGCACTGTTTGCATAACATATATTATGCACAAATCCCCATAGAGGGCACTTTGGGTCTAATTTGAATGTTAATGGTTTATGCCTTTATTACACTTCATGTGATCTTTTAATATATTCAATGCAAGGCTATTTTTATAATCATATGACTATATCTATGATCTAAATATTTTATACTAAAATTGTTTTTTTAATGGCACCATATTTGATGTTCGTAGAATACCAATGATGTATTGCTGGAGATAGTGGCTGGAGCTCTTGCTATTTATATTATGGCAGCTGTACGTCATGCAGCAGTCAATCCTCACACGAACCGAGGTAGTCTGTGCTCCATGCCACCAGCTCCAGTAGTCAGCAGTTTCTTCCCTTTTTACTTATATTGCAGTTACATACTTTCTAATGGTTGTGTATATCTACACTTGTTCTGTGATGGATTTCATGTTACTCCACTTACAGAGGATATAATGGTCTGAGGATGATCAGATATTGATCTAAACTAGTCGGTTTTTAAAATAAAATATTTTATGCGATCTAGAGTTAGTTACGTGTTCCATTGATCAGTAGCTCGGAAAACCATTATGATGTGGAAATTGTCAAATGCACACAGGAAACAAGATTGTTTTTATTGTGTTTTTAACAAATTACATATGATGCCATTAAGTTAATTAAATGCACCAATACAGCAAAAGATCTGACAACTCTTTTGCCAAGTACAACTGATTCAAGGTGCTCTGATATGCTGAGAACAGCTACTTTCAAATTACTTGTGTTGGGGGCTAGTCTTGTTTCCAATTCTCAAATATTTACTGCATGTTCTCTTGTGAAAAAAGTTTTGGAAAACTGTGTTTAGCAACTCCACGTTAGTGGTACTGTCATCAGTAACATTATCACTGCTATCATGAAGTGAATATATTGATTATATATTACCACTGGTATGCTTTATATATTACCAGAATCTTTTTGGAGTTTCTTACAGATTTTGAGACAGCATTTCATTTTGGAAATTTAAAAAAAGCATCTTGCATTGAAGTCATTGCAAACTTTCTCGCATCTGTACAAGATTGCTCTTACCTGTTTCGTGTTCTATGCGAATCTCTTCTCTTCTTGTGTTAAGTTATTTGGTAGGAAACTTCCAATTGTCATCAACACTATTTCTTTGAATTTAAGCCATATCTGGTCTAAGCACACATAGTATGTAAGGAATGGAGACTGTTTAATAGGAATGTGACGAATTTCTATCTGCTACCTCAAGTAGATATACTTTGCATTTGTTTTTGGAATATTTGAATGTTATGGTTTTCAGTCTTGGTACAGTGCCGTAGTGTTCACTAACTCCTCTGTCATGACACTTCAAATTTGGTCAGGATAATTTTTTGTTAAGAGTTCTAGTATATTGTTATAGCCGTTTATACTTCATGTGGGCCCCTGATACAATTGTTCAAAATAATTTTCAGAGAAAGCAGTTAGTACAATTTTGGATGCTGTTTTATGCCTATTGCCAACTTTAGACACGCATTTTTGTCAACATACTGAGAGTAAAGTGAAGTCTCCACCAACTATAACTGTATGAGTGAGGTACTTATTGAAAATTAGATTCTGAGTTTTCTTGAACCTTTCAGCAACTCTAAAAAGCTAAACTAAACTAAACTAAACTCCATCTGAAGAGGCCCAAGATGGTCCAGTGGCACTGACCAACTGTTGTCTCATCGTCAGCTGATAGGAGTCACTATATGCACATACAGAGGGGCATGTGGTCAGCACATTGCTCTCCCCACCTTTGTCACCTTTCAATTGGAGAGCCATTACTTCCCAGTCAGCTAGATCTTCAATTGACCCCACAAGGGCTGAGTGCACCCCACTCGCCAGCAGCACGTGGCAGACCCGGACTGTCATTCATTGAAGTGGCAGTGAAGCCTGATAGTACTTAACTTTGATGATCTGATGGGAACCAGTGTTACCACTGTGGCAGGGCCCTTTCAGCAACAATATGATCTGAATTGGGGAGGTGGAGGGTATTGGTATAGGGAACCAACTTTTCTTTATTGTAGTTGTCATGTATAACCTCTACTCACACCAACTTATGACAAGTAAGCAACTTCTTTTTCATTGCATGATGTTACATTAAATAACTATAAATACATGACCCCCCCCCCCCTCCAATCAAACTATTAAGTCATGGTAACCCAGTAGCTGAGAGTATAATTTAGGAATGTCATAACTGTTGCATTTTCGTTTTCTGACACTCCTATTCCAGACAGATTACCAACAATAAGTAATTTATATGACCATACATAGGAGTTATTTCATGTGTCGTGCACTAGCAACTCAGTCTTTGGTTCTGACTAGCATAAGAAATCCATCTACTGAAAGCATGCAATTTGTTCTCAAACACCATTTGTTGAATGGATTTGGAATTTACCATTGAGGTTTAATCAAATGTAAGATTTCTTTCACGTTTACTTTCCAGTAATAATTTTATTTGACAATTGGTTTTGAAGAAAACAACAAACACAATCCAGCTTTATCCTTCATTTTATGAAATAGTTGTTTCCTTTTGTTCAGAGAGCTTTTCTACTTCCACTCATTCCCTTGGAAATGCTTAGCTACTTCAAACTGAAATTCTTTCTACTTGTCATAGGTACTTGAAGACTGGAAATAGGAAATGTTGAAAGTACCATAAGTCAGTATTATCTTTTTTGTGTAAACTGTTCAATGTGCCACTGCTAGTAACTTGAGATGGGTTGGAAGTACCTGAGTGGCTTCCTTGTATTTCAAATACCTCCACAAGATTTAGCAGTGTTTAAGTTCTTTACTTGTGGCAAGAGGTGTGGTGAATGTGCCGAGTGAGTGGTACCATGATGGTGGATATGATGTAACCTGTATTTCATTTACTTTTATTTGACCCCCCAGAGCAGTTTCCATTCATTGGCACCTTTGTGCTTGGCTACCAGGGGGTCCCAGCCTTTGCATCATCTTTCCTGTTCTGTGCTGCTCGTCTATTGTCTTGATATTCTTTTTCCCCTCCCTTGGGGAACATGTCTGGGGTGTTTTTGGGAATGTTCCACATTGTCCGTAGCTGACATAAGGGCAGCCTCACCACTGTTTTTCGTTTCCTATTCCTTTCTTCATTCACCTTCTCTTATCCTTCCTCTGCTTCACCGTCCAAGGCTTCTCATTTTCTTCTCTTACCTGTGCACTCCTGAAGACTCACTCATGTGTCTGACATGTAACGGGTGACAGTGTAATGTGCAATTCCCAGCCCCAGGTTGACAGGGTTTGCATGTACCCCCTGGTACCAGGTTCGGTGGGGGGGGGGGGGGGGGGGGGAGGGGGTGGAAATTGCTTGAACTGCTACCTTCCAAATTGCTGATTGGTCCCTCTGTAAGGTATTTAAGGTTTTTGGGAGGTCTGACCTGATGTCTCAACAATCACCTAAGGTGGGTGCACGCCCTTTTGAATGGAGCTCCCAGTTGGAAGGAACACGCCATCAGAGATGCTGGCAGTCATGGGGGATTTTTCTCACAATGAGCCAATCATCTTCACTATCAGTGTCTACAAAACATACATGGAAGGAGGCTTCAAACTGCACCATGGTTCCTTGTGGTTTCGTGTACTGAAGACAGTCAGTCCTTCACCACAGTAAATCATTTTTTATTCAGAAAGGTGTTGATGCATTTGCTGGCCATGTGAAATCCTGCTCTTGTTTTTGGAATAGCAGTTTGCTTTTGGAGACTACTGATTCTTAAGCAAAACAACTGCTTACCACTTCTTCTCCACGGCTATCCCATTCATGTCACATCCCATAGAACTCTGAATTCTTCATGTGGTGGTATTTACACTAGGCAGCTCGACAGTCTGATCGAGGCAGAAATCCAAACATAATTCTCTGATCGGGATGTCATTGCCATCTATCAGGTGATTAAAATGGTAGATGCCGTCTTAGTGCCCACACGTACTCTTTTTCTCACCTTTGATAGAGTGGTGCTTTCATCCAAGGTCAAACCAGGCTATGAAGTCATCGCAGTCTGACCGTACGTTCCTAATCTGATGTACTGCTACCAGTGTCATCGTTTAAACTGCACTCGAATGTCTTGTCGACAACCAGCCAAATGTGTAAACTGTGGCAGGAATGCACACAAGGGCAATTGTCTGCCTCCTGAGATTGTCCCATGTATCTCAATGAGTGGGCTATCCAGGAGCTCAAGGTAAAGGAAAAAGTTCCTTACCCTGTCACTCACAAGTTATTGGCTAGTTGCAAACCATGTGTTTAACCATCTGGCACTTACATTACTGATCTTGCTACATAATGCTCCATGAGGTCATGACCATGCAGACATGTGTCATCAAATTCAGCTCTGAGGTTGTGAAATTGCCCAGGGTCATGGCAGTGTCGCTGTCCCCTTGCCCAGCTGTGCAACAAGCCATCACACTCTTGCCTCATGGGGTGATGTCACCAACTTCACAACCAGCAGGGTGGAAAGGACAGAAGCAATACTCCTGTGAAGACTTCCTACATCCCTCCAGCCAACCAACACCTGAGTCATCTTCTTTTAACTGGAAAGGCGCGAAGAAGCCCAACAAAGGCTAACGGTCTTCTCCTTCGCTGACTCGAAGATCCTCTTTGACAGTGTTGCCACTTGACACCTTCACCAGACTGGCCTCTGTGTTGCCAGTGTGCACCATCAACTGTGTTTGGATGTTGGACTCCGCAGGCTGACAGCTCAAGGAAGCTGACACTTCTGTGGACCTCATGGAGCAGGATCCTCCTGCCTCTATGCCCTGTAGCAGCGAGTCTTCACAGCCCAGCACTTGGCAGCCACCTTCATTTTTTCATCCGCATGAATTTTCCAACAGAATGTTCGTGGCCTTTGATTCAACATAGAGGATTTATTGCTGTGCAAAATTGTGTCCTCAAGGCCGCTTTGACTTTCTGCATTTCTTCCTGGCTCATTTTGAACTTCCCCCTGAGTTTGGCGTTCCATCTCATGGGGGAGTCATGCTGCTCATACGAGATGATGATCATAGTCAACCCATCTTCGTGACTACCCGTCTTAAGGCAGTTGCAGTTTGTCTTTTCCTTCCTCACTTGATCTTTTCCCTTTGTACCATTCATATCCTTCTGTCATTCAACATCACCAGAGCAGACTTCCTCCAGCTCATTGGGCAGCTATGTCACCCAGCTATTTGCATCACACCCAAATGGCAGCTTACTCCTCCATGGCGACCTTCGACAAGCAAGATTTCACCAGTTGTGATAACCAGTTGGAATATCTGGAATATCTTTGAAACGTTATCCTTACTGCTGCAGAACGTTTCATTCCTTACACTTTCTCTTTACTATGCTGTGTCCCAGTCCCTTGGTGGACGGAGGTATGCTAAAATGCAATTCATGCAAGGAGACATGCTCTCTGTTTTTAACTGTCATCTTGTGATGCAAACTGCATTCATTGTAAACAGATGCGTGCAAAGTGTCATCACTTTTTTCGGCTTAGCAGAAAAGCTTGATTGATTTCAATCACTATTTCCTTTAACAGTTCCTCATGTTGTGTGGGCCACCTTCCAATGGCTCTCTGGGACCAAGATCCCTTCCCCACTTTCCAGCCCAACAGTTGCAGATGATGTCATCATGGACCTTATTGCGGCTCGAGCAATACCCTTCTCTTCTCAGAGTTGTGAGTGTTACAGTGTACTACAAGGGATCTAGATCACACTCTCACTTAATCCTGATCCTCTGTCCCAGGGCCAGATGATGTCATCATGGACCTTATTGCGGCTCGAGCAATACCCTTCTCTTCTCAGAGTTGTGAGTGTTACAGTGTACTACCAGGGATCTAGATCACACTCTCACTTCATCCTGATCCTCTGTCCCAGGGCCACACGCTATTCACATTCAAATGTTACAGCATCTTTCTCTTGCAGGCAAGTGCTTTCTGCTTAATATGTACAACTGCATCTGGGCAGCGGGCACATTTCTCAGCTGCTGGCGTGAAGTCACTGTCATACCCATACCTAAGACCTGGTAAGGTCTGATCTTGCTACATAATGCTCCATGAGGTCATGACCATGCAGACATGTGTCATCAAATTCAGCTCTGAGGTTGTGAAATTGCCCAGGGTCATGGCAGTGTCGCTGTCCCCTTGCCCAGCTGTGCAACAAGCCATCACACTCTTGCCTCATGGGGTGATGTCACCAACTTCACAACCAGCAGGGTCTTACCTGGTAAGGTCAAACACCTTCCTTCCAACTACCACCCCATCTCCCTCACCAGCTGTACTTGCAAGAGATGGAGCATATGATTCATGCCTGGCTAGTATGGTGCCTCAAGTCTCATAATTTACTAACCACTGCACAGCATGAATTTTGAGCACTCTGTTCTGCAGTTGACCATCTCATCACTTTGTCTATCCATGTCATGAATTGTTTTCTGCAGAAATTCCCATGTTTTTTGATTTGTAGAAACCCTGTAACACCTTCTGGAAGACTGGTATCCTCTGTACTGTCTACACTTGGGGCCTTCCGTGGCCACCAGGCCCATTTCCTTTAGGAATTTTTAAAATGCTGAGTTTTCAAGGTCCGTGTGTGTTCTGCCTTGTCGGACACCTTTGTCCAGGAAAACGGTGTGCCTCAGGGTTCCGTCCTGAGTATTGTCCTCTCTGTCGCCTTGTACCCTACAATGGCCTGTCTCCCGCTGGGCATCTCTGGCTCACTTTTTGTTGACTATTTTGCCAGCTGTTGCAGTTCTCTACAGACTTGTCTCAGAGTGACCTCTTCAGCAGTGTCTCGGTCATCTTTGCACATGGAGCATCGACAGTGGCTATCATTTTTCCATTGACAAAACCATTTGTATGAATTTCTGGTGGAAAAATTGGTTTCTCCCACCATCTTTACGTCTTGGGCCTGTTCTCCTTTCATTTGTTGAAATGACGATGCCAGCCCACTGTACGTAGTTCCTGAATGTCTTAAGTGTCCTCAATGGTACTTCTTGGGGTGGAGATCAAACCACCCTCTCTGTTTGCACTGGTCCCTTCTCTGTTCGAAATGAGACTATAGGTGCATTGTTTATGCATCTGCACGTCCGTCTCAATACTATCCACCATCTTGGCATCTGTTTGCCCACTGGCACCTTTTACACTAGCCAGGTTGAGTGTCTGTAAATAGAAGCTGTTGAACTCCCTCTGTCCTGCTGCCGTGACATTCTCCTCACCCGATCTGCATGCCTTTTGTAATGCATGGCCACCCATCCTACGCCTCTTCCTTCGATGACTCCTTTGATCGCCAGTATTGGGTGCATTCCTCTTCTCTGCTACTTCTTGGAGTTCACTTTTGGCTTTTTCTTTGGCAGCGTAACATCACACTACCTGCAACTTTTTCAGTGGGTGTGAACCCTTCATCACCTTTGCCTCATGCAGTGGCCCGTGTTCACCTTGACCTTCCTTCACTTCCTAAGGACATTACTCCATCCTCACTCTATTGCTTTCAGTTTCAAGACCTTCGCATAAAACTTTGTGATAGTACCCTTATGAAACCTGATGGCTCTCCGACTGACTGTGATGTCGGGTGTGCCGCCTTCATTAGGTATCAGCTTCCGGCACACTGCTCTGTATTTACAGCAGAGTTCTTTGCCCTGTATTAGGCCACAGAGTACATCCAGCAACACAGGCTTTTCAATTGTCATCTGCTCAGACACTCTGTACCCTTCAAAGCCTCTGTGTGCTGCACACCATCCAGCACTTATTGCAACAGGTCCAGGAAAGCTGTCACTTGCTTACTCTTGGTGGAGCCCCTATGATGTTTATGTGGGTTCCTGGTCACTTTGGTCTGACAGGAAATACAGCGCCTGATACTGCTGCCAAAGTTGCAGTTCTCATATATATGAGCCCGCTAGTTCTTACAGTCCCTCCAAAGATCTCTGTGTAGCCATTTGTCAGGAGGTGGTGTCACTTTGGCATCACCACAGGGCCTTCCTTCATGGGAATAAGCTCCAGGTTATTAAGCCTCTCCCAGCATCTTGCACAACCTCCTCTTGGCCCTCCCACAGCAAGGAGGTCATTTTAACTATGTTGGATATTGGGCCCTGCCTTTTTAGCCATTGCTATTTAAGTGGCGCTCCCACACCACTTTGCGCATAACTTTTAACTGCATGCCATTTCCTGTTGGAATGCCCATTATTTAACTGTTTACCTTCCTGTGTTGGTTTACCGTCTGAGTTATTGGCTGTTTTAGTTAATGACACGTGGCCTTTTAGCATGTTTTACTTTTTGTCAATCGTAGCAATATGGTGAAGGCCATTTAGTTTTTAGTTCTGGACCTCTTTTCCTGTGGCCCTGTTTTTGCTGTCTTCTCTTCTATCAATTTTGATTAACATGTAGTCATTTCTAACTCCTCTCTTTGTCCTTGTGTTCCCCAGTTTTGACATGGGTGTGTATGACCCTAGTTGTTTTTGCACCCTAAAACTAAACAAAAAAACTTTCCTAGGAACAAGAAGCAGTAATGTGTGCAGTGCTTTAAGATGGAATGGATAGGCAAGATTATAAATATAAGAGAAAATACTGAGCTAAGAATTCAACAAAAGGAGTATGTAAAAAGCAGATGGCTGTTTTTCAGAAGGAACCACCACAATGTCACAAACATTGTAATCATTAGAATTCAACAGTGTACTGCTCAATGTAATGAAAGAAAAATTGTGTGAGTTTCGGTTTCAAACTGCATTATCGTCCCATCCTAGAGAGTATTCCTCACCACACATTGACAGACCAACAGATTAAGTGCTGTAAAAAGGAGGATCTATTAGCCATGGTTGATATTCTTGAAATGAAATACAGGAAATATTATTTCTTGTTGTGTTGGTGATGTCAAGACTTGTTTGTTTGTTACTGTACAGAAACAAGCAAAGTGATGCTGTAGAAATTCAATGTTTTCTTGGAATTGAAACATAAGACTTACATCTTTACCTAAGTTTTCTAAATTCTAAGTTTTATTACAGTTGTGCAGCATTTCTTCTGTCAGAGGTACAGAGATTACTAATAATGTGGAACTATCATAAATTGTATTTCTTCAAATAAATTACTTGTAATGTGAATCTGTAATTTTTTGCTGTTTTCTTATATTCTGAAATTTTACACTTTCAGTGTTTTGATTTCCAGTATATAATTGTTTGTTTGACTTTGGAATATTATGTCTTGTACATTTGATACTACTGAATTTCTTGTATTGATCCTGGAAATGAGTAAAATCTCAACAACATCAAGGCTGTACCTTCAGGCTGCAGATTTCATTTAGAAGGAATAATGAGGTAAGTGAGAGGAATTGCCAAGAATAAGATGTATTATGCTGTCACTCCAAAAAGTTTTATGGTAGGTTCATGTTGATAACATAAAGTCTTGTCAAATGTGACCTTTTTTTCCTCAAAAAAATAGTTTCAATGCAGTCACAGTGGAGTCAGCACATTGTTTTTGTTTCATAGTCAAGGTATGCAGGACAGACTTTGCTCTCACTGTTCTATTCTTCGAAATATGCTGTAAAAAGTCTTGAGTACTTGATTTAGAGATGTTGCTCCACTGCAATTTGAAGCAACATTTAATTTATTTACTGGCCTTTGCATCCTCAAAAGAAGCCAAACTTACAGTCTGCTTATCTTCCAAAAGCGCCAGCTGTTATTGTTAAAACTTTTGAGAAAGTGCAGTGACATGGTGGATACCACACAAATGAATACAATACACTAGCTTCTGAGGCTACCAAACAAATTTCTGTCAGATTAACAGATGGAAAAAAATACAAATACACACACACACACACACACACACACACACACACACACACACACACACACTGTTAAATGAAAATGATGGAAAAACCATGTAGAAATATCAACTATGTAAGCAAAGGTAGATTGCTACTTACTTTAAAGAAGACATGTTAAGTTGTAGAGAGGCACGATTAAAACATAATTACACAAAGCTTTCGGCCACATTCTTAATCAGCAAAAAGTATGGTATGGTGTCAGGGCAAACATTTTATCCACTTCCAAGAGTCCCTGCTTTGAGTTGACATCATCAGCATAAGACATATAACAAAACATCTAAAACTTTGGAATGTAAGATATAAATTTGCTGGAGATTACATGTACTGTGGAACAAATTTTGGCGAGTAAAATCCTAACAGTTTTCAATCCATGTCAATTTGAATTATATCCTTGAGCTTTCAAAAGCTATTTTTTGGTTCATACAGCTATGGTTGCAACCCCTGACACCGGTGAACGAAGGCTGAATCAGTGAGTGTGTGTGTGTGGGAGGGGGGGCGGGGGGGGGGGGGGGGGGGAAGGTGAGTCAGACAGCTCATAGCAGCTGCAGTCTGCCACTGCTATGAGCTGTCCACTCGCCTCCCATGCACGATTCGGCCTTCTCCAAATGATGACAGTGGCTGCAATCATGGCTATAAAAGCAGAAATGTTACACTTGGCCCAACTGTCAGTGGTTCTACCCATGATGATGATGGTGGAGATAGCAATCAAAAGGTCTAAAATTTTATTCAAACTGATGTAACTTGAAAAGTGAAAAAACGTTATTCAGACATGCTGCTTCAAAAACACTCCAAGGAACAAATTTTGTTGTTACATGCCCACATGTTGAATACCAATTTTCGGTTCTTGTTGTTGGGCCAGAAGCTGAATTATAATCAGTGTCTGATTTCCTTCAAAGAGAATGTACTACATACCATATGGCTGCATTTTTCATTATACTTTCCAGAATAACCTTGTTACCTGGAAAAATAAAATGGTGTCTGTGAGGTAGGCTGTCAAAGGTAGATGAAACATGTTTAGCAAAAAATTAAAAACTTAATTTGACGTCCCAGAGCCTATTATTAGGTTCATTTCAACTACACAGTATTGGATAAAGAATGAGTTCCTTGGATTATCAGCATTGTTTTAAATTTATTCTGCTTGACCCTAGTGTGCAGCACACATATGAACCTGAAAGAAAGATGTCAGGAGAATACTTAAAATTGTATAGATATGAAACTGTAGCGAGTTTGTGGAATCACTATTGCATGTTTCACATAACGAAAATTATTAATTTTTATTATTGATTTTACACTTTTATGTGCGAAAATTGTCAGATAACAGCAGGTTGGAAGTATTGGTAAATAAAGTAAATGGTAATTAATTACACACAAAGTCAATTTGAATCCATCACTATGTGTAATTTGTTTGTAATTGTCTTGACAGCAACAGAAAACTATTAGACCTATAGGTAATGAAACAGATTGTCTTCTTAAACAACAGAACATGTCATATTTGATTAGCCACATACAGTTCTGATTAGTTTTCTGTGTACAGCCAATGTATTTAAAACAATCATTTTCATGACCATATTGTAGGTGAACAATAAAGGTTTGCCATAAACAGACAACTGTAACCATATTTGTTTGGAGAGAGCAACACAGTCCAGCAAAAACAAGAAAATGAGACCTATATTCACTTACAGTGGTCAGGACTGTGTATTTTGTGATGTATTACCTCTCACCATGTAAAAATAACATAATGCACTTAAGCTTCACTGGATGTCCATCAATTTCTTCGTGTGAAACACAATAGCAACAAAATCGTGCCTACTATCAATCCTGAAATCTTTCAGCTTTTCTCTCATTATCGTATTTAATGGTGTAGGCATATTGAGAGAGCAGTAAGTGAATAACACAGAACGGCTCCAGCCACACTGTTTGAAGTCAAAGAAGCAAAAGTCAAAAAATCAGTACATGTCTTCATTCTTCTTCAATACAATGTGTACACAACATAATGATGTCACACAAAATCTTGACAGAGTTAAATTAATGTCCACCACATTGTCCGTTGTGTAGTTGCTGTCATGTGCTTTTACAGAATTTTATAACTTGCTACACATGCAAACTAAGTTGACAGTTACTACTGTGGTTGCTGGGAGCGACATCAGGTACCGTGCTGTGTCATCTTAGTTAGGTAAGGAATGTGCGACTAAAGATTAGGAGCATGTGTGAAGCCTAAATGAACATTCATATTGTATGGAACTGAGTAAGTAAATTTTAGTGTTATTATAGTTTATTTGAATGGATGAAGCAGCTTGTGAGTATATTGTGGTGATGCTGTTGTAACTGTTTGTAATATTACTATTGTATTACTAGTATTGTGTTAGTTTAAATTTATTTACTGTGCACATTTGAGTGCTATTTTATTCACATTTAATTGGCTGATAGCTTCAGCTCTGGCATCTTTGCTGATTGTTTTGGACACACTGAATTTGGTATGTAATTATTTCATGGTATGTTTGTCAAACATCTGTGTTGTTCTCGATGAACTTAAGGTTTTCAAATTTTGAATGGAAGATAAATAATTGGTCAAGTATTTTTGTGCATATTATGTACATACAATCTTGTCAAGCACTTGCTATTTCTGCCTGTCTGATAAAATCCATTGCCAGCAAGATGCGAGGTCCACCTTGGTACAACTACTCCGTAACATCACTATGACGTGTAGTTTTGACCAGCAGGAACATCTATCAAGTTTCATGATGATATCCAGAACTGAGAAGTGCGAGAAGCCATATCTGATTGATTTTGAACCACTAAGTATGGCCTATGAATATAGGCCGTTTCAAACGATGGGGCTCTCTCAAAATGCATAACTGTTGCTACCATTTGTTATAACTAAACTATAAGGTAATGTCATTTGAAGCCTTCATGGTGTTTAAATTTAAAAACGAGTTGCAAGTTGCAGCACTGTACAGTGGTGTAGTGGTTAGTGTGTTACATTGTCAAAGGGACTCTTAGCTTGTGAATTGGTTTGCAGCCTGCTATGCCTAATTCTTTTTCCCCTTCACTCTTTTTTAAAGATTCTGGGGCCCTGTTAATTTAAGGAATGTATGCTCTGTAATATTTGATGTTAGGTACATACAAAAATGCTCTCACCCAGGAGAGAGTTCTAAGTGTCAAGAATTTACAAATGAAGCTTGAAATGCGCAAACAGCCTACCCATTGTTTCTTTAACAATATATATCGCCAAGAAAAACTGAAACTTCACTAAACCAATGACCTGAATGTTCTCCCTTTAAGTGTTACATCCTCCTGATGTTGCTTACATCCCTCTGAACCATCAACTAGCGTCACATTATAGCTCTTGGAAAACGCTATAAAGCTGTCCCTCAGGCTAGTCACCAATTACACAGCGTCTTTTGATCCAGGGGTATGTCAGAGCTCTTTTGGCATGTTTTTTTCAAAGACTGTGAATTTTCATCTGCTAAAGGGTTTTCCTTAACATGATTTGTGCCTGCCCCCCACTGGCAGAGTTCTGTCATATAGGACAAACGCTTCCAGCTTGGCCATCCATAGAGGATCTGTGTAATAAAATGTATAATACCCTTGGAGCCACTATGCTGCACACTGAAGAGACCTTCTCCCCAAGAAAGCAGAGGCAGCTGTACCTGCCAATCTACTTCCCATGAGTCTGTGAAGAGCCACATACCCTCAGCTCCCCTGGGATCATTTTGCCAAGCCTTGCTACAAATTACCTTTCTCATCTTTGCAGTGCTCTTCCTGATCATCTTTAAAATTTATCTCTTCATCTACTCTTGGGCACCACCTCATTATTCACTTTGTCTACCTATTTTATCTCTGTCTCCTTCCTCCAAATCCACACCTCAGTTTCTTGTATTCTTTCTTCCTCTTCCCTCAGTGTCCATGTCTCATCTCTGTATAATTCCACACTTCATATGAAGCACTTCGCCCATCTCTTCCTAAGCTTCCTGTCAATGTACCCACATGAAAGCCACCTCTGGTTATTAAATGCCTCCTTTTTACACCTCGTGTCATCCACTGTAATACTTCCTAGAGATTTGAAAACACTACCTTATTTTGCATCTTCCTGTCCTAACTTTGTAATTGTCCTTCCTTTTCTTGCACTAACCACCATACATTTTGTCTTTTACTTATTTATTAATTCTCATTCCGAATTCATCACAGGTCTTACTTATGTCTTTTGACATTCCAGCCATAGTTATTTTGCTATCTGCCAATAATACCTTATCACCCACAAATGGAACACATTCTATACTGCTACCACCAACCTGCACTCCTTTATTTTGTTTCAAACATTTCTGAATAATATGCTCCAAATGTATGTTAAACAATGTTGCAAACAGACAGCAGCCTTGCCACACTCCCCTTTTGACTGTGATTTCCTCTTTCATCTTATTCGCAGTCAATACTCGGAATTTTCTGTTGTAGTATAGGTTTATAATTATCTTTATATCCCTCCAGTCAACACTGTTCTTCCTTAAAATGTCCATTAATGTAATGCATTATACTCCATAAGGGCTTCCTCCAAGTCAATGAAAACTATTTAATCTTGTATTCTTCTTTCAATGTATCTCGCCTACAATTCTCATAAGTCCAGTTGCATCTCTTGTACCTTTCCCGCTTCTAAATCCATATTTTTCCTCTGTGCTAATTCTTCCAGTCTTCTGTGGAGTCTTCTATTTGTCACCCTTCACAAAACTCTTGCTGCATGAGAAATCAAACTTGTAGATCTAAACTCACTTTTCTTGGCACTAATTTTCTTATCATTCAGTATCATTACTGTTGAGAGAAAGTCATCTGACCATTCACCTTTTTCATATATCCTGTTACATAGATATGGTAATTCTTCCATGCTACTACTCTGCAAGCTGTTAAATGGCTGTGTTGGTAATCAATAAATTCCACATGTTTCATATTTCTTAATCTGTCTTAAAGTCCTTCTACTTCTCCTTCGAAGATGCAGCATTCTTAGCCATCATCTACAATGCCCATTTTCTCTTCTAATTCAGTATTGTTTGGTTTTTTAATCACCCTCAAATAGGCACTCTATACACTTTTCCCACCTTTCCAATACTTCCTCTGGTTTATGGACCATAGTGCCATCACTTCTTTCTAGTCCCATACTAGTACTGCCTTTCTTTGCTTCAGCAGCTAATCTATACACAATTTCATACTTTCCTTCCTTTTACAGTTTCTTTATTTCTTTACACCTCTTTTTCATTCATGTATTTCTTGCCTATTCTGTTTCTTTCCTTAATTCATTCTTCAGCTTTCTGTATGTTCTTTTTCCTTTCTCCATTTCTACTTTTTCTGCAGATGCCTTAAGTCTCATCCTCTTCTATTTCTCATTTTCTTCATTGGGTCCTCTATCCCATATTGAAGTAAATGGGTTTTCCAACTTTGTATCCTTACCTTCTTCCTTTAATCTCTATAAGTCAAATTTCTCTTTGTTTTCTTCCTCTCACTCTCTTCAAACTTATTTGCAAGTCTGCCACCACAAAGTTGTGGTCAAAAATCTATGTCTGCTCCAGGGTGTGCACTGGCATTCTTTAGGCAGTTTTTGTGTGTCTATTGTAAATTATGATTTAATAAATTTAGTCTCTCATCATTCCACCTAGACACTCATATTCTGTGCCTTTCAAACAATGTGTTCCCTATCACAAGAGAATTTTCTCAGCAGAAAATAACCACATTTCACCCCTGGCATTTCCATTTCCCAATCAAAATCTTCCAATCACTCCCTCATCTTTTACCTCTCCTACCACTGCAATCAAATCTGCCATTACAATGATGGGCGTGTTTCTTTTTCTTTATCCATAATTTCTTCAAGCTTTTTGTAACATTCCTATACTTCCCCATCAGTGTATTGACTTGTTGGCATGTATCTTTTTTATTAAAATGACACCTTTCTTCTCACCACCTCCTCCTCCTCCTCATCATCATCATCATCATGTCTTTCGTATATGTACTCCACTTTCAATACTTTTTCATCAGCTGCTTTTCTATCTTAATTGTCACACCATAGTTGCCATTCTTCTCCCTGCCTGATAAACAATTGTACACTTCACTGTCCAACTCTCCTTTACTCCCCCACCTCACTTCACACATACCGAATATAGCCAGTCCATTCTACATCATTTCTTGTTTGGCATATTCCAGCTTGCTAACCTGTAATAGTCTGAGCAAATTCCATGTTCCAATCCTTAACTTCCCTTCTCTCTTCCTATTCCATTTCCTTTTTCCTTCCTCCAGCACTTCTGTATTTGATCTCAATGTAATCCCTCCAAAGATCCAATTGAGAGGATGTTTTGCCTCTGGATTCTTGTATGAAAAGAGCCATACCATGAGCTTCCTCTTTGAAAAAAAAAATTGTGGTGGCATCCTGCTCCTTTCCACATAGGCTGGTGGTAACCCAGCCGGTTCAGCTGCTCAGTATGAGTCAGATGCTATTTGTAATTGCCTCCCTTGAGAACAGATGCTACAGTTTCTTTCTTTTGTTTTCAATGCTCTACTAAAATGGAAAATGAAAGATACTCTCAGGCCTTAAAACTTAATACCTTTGGGGTCAAAGAAACAAGAGTTGATGAAGGAAGGCCAATAGAAAAGAAAACAAAAGGAGCCTGACAAAAGTAAGTGAACGTAATATTAGACTTATCGAAGGGTCCAGGTGGTTGCCAGCTACATACTCCCCAAGAAGGGAGCCTCCTAAGGAGCTACTCTTTGATCTCTCACCTACTGTCCAGTATGGCATGGGTGACCCTAGCAGGAGCATAGCTCTGTGGATCACTGAGATATACAAACCTTTCCACCAACGTTAGGGTGTCAGTTCATGGGGAGGTGTAATTTCATTCATCCTGTTAAACTAGACAAAGATTCCTCAATTAACATTATTAATGGTGAATAAAGTAAGAGAGACTAGATGAAGGACTTGCCACTTTTCGTGGTTTAGAAATTAGCCAGTTATGTGTGACATAGGATTGCAGCCAAACACTCAGACTTTCCTGATGCATCAAAGATACATTCACTTATGTACCCATTTATATTTAATAAAGATAAAATCCGTTTCATTACAGCTACATGATAATAAACATAAAATGACAGTTCTTTTGTTAATGTTAACAAGATGATTATGGGACTGTTTTATATGTCTGGAATGTGTAAGAGACTACCGCACAATTTTATGAATAATAGTGCAAAAATGAGAATGTGTCGACAATACAGACAAAGGAGGCTGCTTACTGAGATACAAATAAAACAATCAAAATTTGTGTGCTTGGCACTTGTAAACCACTGAATTGTAGATGATCAAATAGCCACTGCACAGGTTTCTTGGAAGTGTTTTGAAGCTACAGTAAGGAGGCCACTGAAATTCTGTAACTTCGTTTCTTCAAAGATAGGTGGAACTTTCTGATTATTAAATGTAATATTGTAGTGATAAGACTTTAATGCATGACATCAATTCTCAATAACACTCCAGAGAAATCGATTTTGCAGTTTTCCTTGTACGCAAAAGTACAAAACATTTCATCCCAGTGAACAGAATAGCTTGTAGCTGAAAGTAGCATTCTTATTTTGTAATTGTGACTGTGTTACTTTGATCTGTAATGAGGCACAGTTTTCTCCAACATTTATATGAACTGAAATATTATTGAATTGAAATGATTAACAAATGTAGACGTGATTCGTGACTTTTAATCAAATCATTCTGGTTTTTGATTACAATTCGCATCATAAAAGGTTCGTAATGAATGAAAAGTTGGTTAAACGTATGTAAGACATCAAATAGAAAGTAACATACTTATTTTTTAGAGATAACACTAAGAGAAAAATGTTATTCAATAAATTTTCTTGTCCAATAGTGGAAGTTAAGAACTGCCGATGTTTGTTACCACGTGGATAGGCCATCATGTAAACACGTGTGTTAAATTTGTGGTGAAGTTGTCCCCTGCAGTGGACAGCTCTTAATGGCGCTTCTTTCCCGTTCTTTATCCATCCTGAGGCTGCAAATGGACACAGTTCACTCCAGCGCTGTGCCCTGCATTTGGAGCCTCAGAACTGATAAGACGCCACAGAAGCACCATTAACAGTTGTCCACTTCAGTAGACAGTTGCACCATGGGATTAAACTAATTTTAAAGTGTTGAATCGAATATGCAATTTTTTTTAAAATTTGATAAATTCTCGTAAACAGAATATTATTGAGATATAGTAGAGAACTGTTGCTACACCCAACATGGAGCGTATCACTCATTTCGAAGACACGTTTTCCACAGTCTACATGGCTACTCTGCAAATCACACTTAAGTGCTTGGCAGATGGTCCTGCGAACCACCTTCACACTAATTATGTGTTATTCCACTCTTGTACAGTGCATGGAAAAAATAACATCTGTATCTTTCTACGTGAGCTCTGACTTCCCATATTTTGTGATGATGATGGTTTCTATACAAATTGCAAATAAACCTTCGCTCCCTGTACTGCATTCCTGTTACATTCAGATCTCTAAAGAGTACTGTTCAGTTAACAATGATAAAAGATTTTTCTAAAACGATGCTATAAACTTAGGTCTGCCTTTCTTCAGTCTGTCTTCCATCATCAGTTCAAAAGTTCCTGGTCCATTACACAAACCAAACGGCATTACCTTAAACTCATACAGGCCCTCAGTGATGATGAATGCAGTTTTTTCACGATCAGCCTCATCTACTTAGATATGTAAGTGTCCCAAGTACATGTCCATGGGTGAGAAAAACTTAGCCCCCTTCAGACAATGTAGTGTATCGTCAATTCATGGAAGAGGGTAAACGTCCTTTTTAGTTATTTTTATGAGCTCCTGTAATCAACATAGAAGCGCCCACTGCCATCCTTCTTCCTGACGAGAGCAACTGGTAACGACCATGGCCTCTGCGAAGGCTGAATGATGTCATTCTTCATCATTTTCTCTACCTCGTCACAAATTATTCGACGTCCCGCTACTGACACGCGCTATGCTCTCTGGCTTATTGGTTGATGGTCTCCAGTGCTGATCCGGTGCTTCACCATCGATTTGTCGACTTTGCTCTTCACCTGTGGATTGAAGCGTTCAGAGAACTCTTGAAGAATGGCAAGTAGCTCCTTCTGTTGCTCCTTAATGAGATCTGGTGATAGTTGAGCTAGAAGATCTTGTCTAGCAGTGGTAGCGCTAAGCTCGCCCACAGACTCGGCATAGGTTGTTTCTATGACGCTCAGTGTCTGCTATGCACATGCGTCTTGGAAGGATCTATAGTTAACTATAGTGACAGTTAACTATCCACAATTCACTGAATCAGAGGCTGGGATGACCAAATTATTCTTCAGTGGTCTGCTTCTCTTACACTCCACTACAACATCCATGGGTTGATGCATGGCATGACACATGACAGCTACCTTTGTAGCGCTGACTGCAGGACTGATCACTCCATCCAGCACACAGTCTCCCCACACTCGGATGCACATATTCCTGTCCACAGTATCTCATCTTGTCTAGCATAATCTTCGAGCGACCACAGTCTATAATTGCTTGAGAAGCTTTCAAAAGGTCCCATCCCAGAATGACATCATAAGTACAATCTTGTAAGAGGACGAATTCTAAGGGCTGTGTATGGCCACTTATATCCACATGAATGACACATCTTCCTGTAGGTTTTACATATTTTGCCGGCCCGTGTGGCCGAGCAGTTGTAGGCGCTTCAGTCTGAAACCGCGAGACCACTGCAGTCGCAGGTTTGGATCCTGCCCCGGGCATGGATGTGTGTGTTGGTGTGTTGTCCTTAGCTTATTTAGGTTTAAGTAGTTCTAAGTTCTAGGGGACTGATGACCTCAGATGTTAGTCCGATAGTGCTCATAGCCATTTGAACCAATTTTTACATATTTCCCTTTAGATACGTTTTGTTGTCGATGAATACAGTTTTCTGCAACTGGCAATGGTACTTCTCCGTAATGACTGAATATGAAGATCAAAAATGGTTCAAATGGCTCTGAACACTATGGGAGTTAACACCTGAGGTCATCAGTCCCCTAGAACTTATAACTACTTAAACCTAACTAACCTAAGGACATCACACACGTCCATGCCCGAGGTATTATTTGAACATGCGACCATAGCAGTCACACGGTTCTGGACTGAAGCGCCTAGAACTGCTCGGCCGCTGCGGCCGGCAGAATATGAAGCTCCATACTCCAAAAAGAGCTCGGGCTGATTGGTCATCCATGACGATATCGACATAGTTTCCTATCATTTTTGCAGTGATCGATGGCGGGGTATTTTTCTCTTCAGCGGCCTCACCTCTAAGGAAGGTCGCACCCTTCAGTTTTCCAGGTTCCAGTGGCCAGGTGATTTGTTGGAGCTTCTAAACGGCGATGGAGATGTTGATCGGCGTGTTGGGAAACATCCTTGCCAGTGGCTAACTTGCGGCGATGGTGACCTATGTCATCCTGGACCCACATCTTCTTGTTCATCTTTGTCGTTCTGGAGTTGGCATTGGCTAAGATCAGTCTGCTGTCTCCTGGCATTATCAAATATCTGCCGCCTTTCTCGACAATAGCACACCACATGACATCCCAGTTTTCCTCAGTGGAAACATACTGTTTGGTTACCCTGGGTCCTCCAGACATCAGTCTTCCTTGGCGTCCAAACAGGTTCCTCATGTGGCACTGTAGGAACGTAACTACGCTTAGGTCTGGACTTTTTTACTGTTTTAAAAGGAAATGAAGGACGAGAGATTGGGTTCAATGTCTGTTCTACTTCCTCCCTTATGACCTCTTGAAGCGTCTTGGTTTTTTGCTCACTGTGCAATTTAAGAGCATTCTGAACTTCCTCTCTCACTATCTGATGAACACTTGTGAAATCAGTTTCTTCCTCCATCACAGACATCAATACGGCGTTTGGAAGCCGTTCAAACTTCTTGCATGTAATTCTTTTCTGATGCATTGTCTCAATATACTGGCACCATTTTATGAAGTCGTTTGCTGTCGAAGCCTCCTTCAGGAGTTGGGTTTCATACATGTCTACAGCAACACCCTTCATGAGATGTGCAACCTTATCTTCCTCCTTCATTACTATTTTACACAGCTCCAAGGCATCTTGAATGTAGGATGCTGTCGTTTCTCCTGGGCGCTGTGCCCTGCACTTTAATTTATCCTCAGCCTTGCTCTTCTGTCGTCGTGTGTCGCCGAAATACACGTGCAGTTCCGCCTGGAATACTTGCCAGCTTGTGAACTTCTCCTCGTTGTCCTCAACCATTGCTTTGCAGTGTCCTCCAAGTAGAAGAAATACGTTAGCCAAACACACAGTGTCATCCCATTTGTTACAATTTGCTATACGCTCATACACCTTCAGCCACTTGTTTTGACCTTGGCCATCGTCACCAGAGAACCCAGAAGGATATCTCATGTGGTGGCACACAGTTTCTTTAATCGTGAAGTCTTCTTCTTCTGTCTCTGATAGATTGCGATCTATTGAATGTAGATCGAACTCAGGTTTCTCGCCATGTAAACGGCGGCTCTGTCGTGGTATGATGGGAGCCACTGTGTCGTCGATAATGTGCGCTATCACAAGTCCCACTACCCGGCGCCTCCACCAGAATAACGTCACGTGGAGGAAGGTGTAAGTAAATGAATGACGAACACTAACTTCACTTAACGAAGGTTTGTTCAGCACGTGCACATACAAGAGTGCGGAGTGAACTGCCTCCAGCCAGAACACATACAGTACATATACAGCTACAGAACATTCCAGTACAATGATTCCTGTCATTTGTGGATATTTATATAATGTACTCGAATCAAATATAGAAATTAAAATTGTACAGTCCAGGTGAGTTTTGAACTCTCAACCTTTGACACAACAGTCCAGTATAATATCCACTTCACCACAGTGCTACTCAGCTTCTTCTGTGACGAAATATATATAGTATATTTTTCTTTTACATTTGGTGTATGTTTTTGTTTTCAAATTACAACCTTTTCTGATATATTATACAGAGTGTCTCTAAAGTCACTATCCCCTTCACTGGATGCAGACAGTCATTGAAAAATCAATTTTATTGAGAAGTTTTACATATTTCTGCTGCCCTTCTACATGACTGCCATCTAGGTCAAAGCACATAATCCATCTTTCTGCTTCCCTAATATGATTCTGTAGATCAAGCAGACCATTCACTGTGCTAGTTTACACTTTGGACTTGATGTACCCTCATGCAAGAAAGTCTAAAGGAGTAAGGTCCAGTGAATGGGAAGCACATAGCTGAGGTGACACGCTGCCTGCCCACCTCTCTGGAAAGGTTCTGTTCAGGTAATAATGGACAATGTGTGCAACATGTGAAGACACACCATCTTGCTGAAATGCTACTGTATCCCATATGTCATCACATTGAAGGTGAAGTTCAAAGAACAGTTCTAACATCTTGAGGTAGCTGTTACCGTTTATTGATCTTTTGGCAAAGAAAAATTGGCCATACAGTTTTGCTTTTCTCATACACTAGCAAAAATTGACCTTTGGTGTATCACATTCCCACTCTGATACCTCATGCCAATATTCGACTGTTGTTGTGGCACTTTCCCACAAACATGGAATGTAGCTTCATTAGATAATAAAATGTTGTCCTTTAAATTCTCATTCTCTACAGATTCCGGGACGCCATAACACATTGCCCAATGACACGCAGAATCCTTGGCCTCAAGGTGGTGCAGAACCTGCATGTGATAAGGATGTTTTCATATAGTGAAACATAGGATTTTCCACACTGTGCTGCAAGAAACGCTCATTTCCCCACTGAAGTGTCGAGTTGATGCCTTCAGACTCCTATCACTGACTGCTGCCCTATTTCTGCCAATACATGTGGTCACCAATGATATGCCTCATCACACACACACTGCTACTACACAAATTTGTTCACAGGCACACGAATGTGTGCCCTTGGTGGGGCTCATTGGCAGAATTTACTGGTAAATTTTGCACTGGCATCTTCATATGACAATCCATGTGGCTGTGCGCAAACAATGGCAAACCGGTCTTGTGTGCAAAACATCTTGCAAAAAGGTACCAGTATCTGCAGAGAAAAGAAAAACAAATTACCGTATTCATGGTAATGGATAGTGACTTTAGAGACACCCTGTATTTCAAATTTTTGTACACTATTACTGTAACACTACTGTAAAGCTGTACAGTAATGAGGAAGCACAGAATTGTTCAAGTTGAATGCGCTTCAATTTTGCACATGAAGCACATCAGATGACTGCAATTTCATGTCAAAAGTCACAAAGAGGATTACAATTTTTAAAGCAAAAGTGAACAGGTGTCTCACATTTAGGTGGTTTCCATTCAATGTAAGCAGTCTTGTACCATCCACATGTAAAAAAGTTGATGAATCTGGTACAAGAAAACTGATTGAATTTTTGGGATATTATTTCTTAAATGGAAGTTACCATCATAATCATATAAGATAATTATGTCTCTCCGATGTCAGGTTACCAGATATAGAAGCGAATAGAAAGACACTAAATGTTTTGTAGAAATATTTTTCAACTTTTGGTCTGAAAGTGCGATCTTTTACTTTCAAAACTGTGAGCAAGGGGGACAAATTTCCTCTTGCAGATATAATGGGCTGCACATATAACTGTGTTTTAAGGCATTCCGGGATATTAATAGAATTTCAACTTTTTATGTGCTTTTGAAAGATAATGTTCGTTCTGGATGCATTTCCAAATTGAAACGTGACAGGTCGGAATTATAAAAAAAATGATTCAAAAGGCTCTGAGCACTATGGGACTTAATATCGGAAGTCATCAGTCCCCTAGAACTTAGAACTACTTAAACCTAACTAACCTAAGGACATCATACACATCCATGCCCGAGGCAGGATTCGAACCTGCAACCGTAGCATTTGCGTGGTTCCCGACTGAAGCACCTAGAACTGCTCGGCCATTCCAGCTGGCTCAGAATTATACACATTGGCATTTCCACCCTGGCAATACAACTACCGATTTCACAGTCTCCACAAATTGTTAAGCTTTCTCTTTCGATTTTTCTTTGTTATTTTTTATTGACTTATGGAATTTATAGATTTTCCTTGAAGTAATCTGGTGTCTTACATTAAAATTATGAATCATTTTGAAGAAGCCTTGAACCAATAATAGGATGAATTATATTCATCCCTCTTTATATCCTGACCACATATCGGTACTGATTTATCTACTGCAATTAGAAATTTAACTAATATATACTTTGATTATACCCAAGAACTTCTCATTTCTTGCCCCACCGGCAGCAGTTTGTGCTTCCAATGGAGACAGATCTCGCTTTGTGACATTTCTGTATCTATGTTTCATGGTTTCAAATTTGTTCTTACCAGAATGCCAAAATTAATGTCGAAGACAAGCTGAGAGAAACAACAAACTACATGTGTAACACTTGGTATGTTGGCATCAGTCACTGAAGCGAACTAGGTGTCCCAGAATGCAAAATTTGCCACACTCTGCTGCCCATGTGCTTGGATAAGGTTGTTAGCTGAGGAAAAGAGAGGGGCAACTGTCTCTCCCTTCCCACCCCTGTCATGAAATTGCAATTGCCCAATGTGCTTGGCGTGCAAAATCAAAGTGCATTCAGCATTTTTAGTTTTTTTACCTGAACAATTCTGCAGCTCCTCATTATTGTACAGATTTACAATAATGTTACAGCAGTAATGGACAAACACTTTATTTGGACATAATAAAGTGTGAAAATGTTAAAACTTAAAAAGAAATGCAGCAAATGTAAAAAGAAAGCACAAAAAGAATGCAAGTTATTTTATGTATCATAAATTATATATCCAATAATAGATATAGACCACACATTTAGAATGTATTTATCCAGGAAAAATACTTATTGAACAAACCAGCATGACAACTGGCATTGAAATGGACACACGTGAGAATCAGGTATGTGTGTAGTGATATTTCTGAGAAAGGCATCTCTGGAATATGATTTCATCATATATGACTGCATTTGGTATTAATGCTGCTATCAGTTTTGCTATTAGTCAAACATCAAAATGAAAAAGTAGTGGGATGGGGAATTAGGAAAAAAAAATTCTTTGAAATATCTGGGTGCCTTGTAGTAACAAACATTAAAAACAATTTGAAGTTTATATTTTTATATCTGGTTCTGATCCAATTTTGTTCATTCAGAAATACAGAACTCAGTTTTTTTTAGTCAAGTGTTTCACCACTTAATGGCTTTATGAGCGAACATAAAAAGTGTCATTTTTGTTCTACAGCATTCAAAGCCATTGAAAATCTAAGTTTATCCCTTGGGTAGGTTTACTTGCTGGTCATATGCTATCAATCCACGCAGTAATCGACATTTGATCACTACAGTCAATCAGAACTTTTGCTAAACTGATTGGATAACACATCAGCAACAATATTCTGTTCGCAAACTCTGCACATAATCACTCTGAAAAAGTATTTGAAATCTTGCCCATTCATATATTTTTGTATCTTGCAGTTAACTGACAGCAGTTCTCACTACAGCATCTCCTATAATAGTTCGTGTGTTTTATCTATTAGTTTGTTTCAGTGTATTCATAATTCTGTACTTGGGATTGTTGGTATGATATTGATTGGATAAGAAAAGTTAGGTGCAAAATATTTTCAGAAATTAGTTCAGAGTGGAAGCTTCTCACATTAAGTTAAATTTGACAGAACAGGGATGGTACCTCAAACTACATTGACTCAGCAAGATGTGGTGGGCACGTTCTATACAGAATCAATGTGCATTTACAACAGAAAACTATACTTGGGCTGTCTGAATTTCAATATAGTGTGTGTGAGGATACTGATTTTGATAATAGTTGTTAATTACCATCAGAGCTGCTGGAAGGCAAATCACATGTGGAGTGCATTAAAGTGTCTGGGATGGTGGTGAGTTCTTATGACACACACACACACACACACACACACACACACACACACACACACACACACACACACACACACACAAAAACCACGGCGGGCAAGGCATCTCAGACTGCACGGCTGCCCTGCCCAGGCTGTCTGGTGTAATGTAGTGGGTAGAGATGTGTATGGTGTTTGGTACAATACTTTTTGTGTTTGGTGTCATGTACTATATCACTTTCTATTTTAAAGACAGGCTTCTCATGTGCCTTGCATTCATTTTTCTTTCACAGTTAAAATAAAGACCTTCCAATTCATGTATAAAATTGGTAACAGATCATGATCGAAATCCTCAGCATCTCTCTCTTGACAAACTTGTAAACAGGAAATGTGGGGATGTGATGAAAGTAATGCCTCCAATTTTTTTTATCCTGTTCTCAAAATCTGTTGGGGGTATTACATGTCATGCATATTACTTGGTTGACTTTCCTGCTTTGCTGATGCAAGCTGCTTCCCTGTGCCTCTAGAGGGCTCCAAATTATAGCAAGCAGGAGTGTAAGATTAGATGCCTGTGTATTTTAAGACCAAGAGAGGGTACAAAAGAGTTCTCCCACACACAGAGCAGAGACAACTGCAGCAATCTGGCACCTTCAGTTCACTGTCATAGATCATTCTCTACTTAGCAGCAACTTGGTCCCATCAGATTTTTATTGGTTTCCCAAACTTAAATAATACGTTTGAGGACCTCACTTCTATAATGATGAAGCAGTGTAAGTAGAACAGAGGTCATCAACAAAGTCAAATATTCTACAGTTATGGTACCAACAAACTGGTCCCTCATTGGAAGAGCTGTGTTCGCCAGTGTGACTGTGTTCGGAACTACACTACTGGCGATTAAAATTGCTAGACCAAGAAGAATTGCAGATGATAAACAGGTATTCATTGGACAAATATATTATACTAGAACTGACATGTGATTACATTTTCACGCAATTTGGGTTCATAAATCCTGAGAGATCAGTACCCAGATCAACCACCTCTGGCCGTAATAACGGCCTTGATACGCCTGGGCATTGAGTCAGAGCTTGGATGGCGTGTACAGGCACAGCTGTCCAAGCATCTTCAACACAATACCACAGTTCATTAAAAGTAGTGACTGACGTATTGTGACAGGCAGTTACTCGGCCACCATTGACCAGACGTTTTCAATTGGTGAGAGAACTGAAGAATGTTCTGGCCAGCACATCTGAAATGTAAAGTCCACTGTTCAAAGTGGCGTCAATGCGAACAAAAGGTGACAGAGACGTGTAACCAATGGCATCCCATACCATCACGCCGAGTGATATGCCAGTATGGCGATGGCGAATAACGCTTCCACTATGCATTCACCATGATGTCGCCAAACACAATGCTGTAAACAGAACTTGGATTCATCTGACGAAATGACATTTTGCCATTTGTGCACCGAGGTTCATTGTTGAGTAGACTATCGCAGGCACTCCTGTCTGTGATGCAGCGTCAAGGGTAACAGCAGCCATTGTCTCCGAGCTGATAGTCCATGCTGCTGCAAATATCGTTGAACTGTTTGTGCAGATGGTTGTTGTCTCGCAAACGTCTCCATCTGTTGACTCAGGGATCGAAACGTGGCTGCATGATCCGTTACAGCCATGCCTGTCATCTCAACTGCTAGTGATTTGAGGCTGTTGGGATGCAGCATGGCATTCCGTATTACCCTCCTGAACCCACTGATTCCATATTCTGCCAACAGTCATTGGATCTTGAACAACGCGAGCAGCAATGTCGTGATACGATAAACCGCAATCGCTATAGGTTACAATCCGACCTTTACCAAAGTGGGAAACATGATGGTGCACATTTCCTATCCTTACACGAGTCATCACAACATTACGCCAGTCAACTGCTGTTTGTGTATGAGAAATCGATTGGAAACTTTCCTCATGTCAGCACATTGCAGGTGTCGCCACCGGTGCCAGCCTTGTGTGAATGCTTTAAAATGCTAATCATTTGCGTATCTCAGCATCTTCTTCCTGTCGGTTAAATCTCATGTCTGTAGCACGGCTTCTTCATGGTGTAGCAATTTTAATGGCCAGTAGTTTAAATATGTATGTATGGAGAATAAAGATGTATAATGTTAATAAAGTTCGTTTTATTTAAAAATCTGAGTTTTCAAAAAAATAGGAGCCATACCTTTGCAGGACAGAGTGTGCTGAAAAGTCATTTTTTAGGTGAGCAGATGTATCCTGTAGGAGGAATAGAATGTAGCATTCACCTCTTATCCTCACTTTACCCATCAACATTGTTCCAGAATCATTATGGATTAATGACTTACCATAAGCCAGTACCCATATGCTGCCTCTTATCTGTATGTGCTATTTGCCGCCAGGGGCTTGGCATTCAGGTGCCAGGTACGCGCCTCTATAAACAACCCCTCAATATCAAGGTGTGCTGCACGCTGATGAGATGCATGGCTGTTGAGGTGGAAGAGTAGTTAGTGGGCAACCTCTGGGGTACCTGCCGCACCTCAGTTTTATAAGGCTTACCCAGGCACGCAGGGCTCTGTCTAGGTGGACTTCTAGTTCCCTAGCTGCCTGTGGGACCGAGATGGATCCTTCGAAATCCTCTTGTCCTCCTCCCAGTGGAAAGGGTGGGCTGCTGGAAGGTTATAACACCCAGTCTCTCAATAGGGCTCGTGCAGTCAGTCCCACTGACTCCAGTACTTCTTTGACAAGTAAAGTCTTTGGTAACAGAATGCATTCTGGTAATCAGAACGTGTTTCTCATTGTGAAACAGAAGGAGAGTAGTTTTGAGAAGGTTTCGCCCTTCTATATACAAAAGGGTTTGGAGGGAATCTGTGGATCCTTAAAATCAGTGAAGCACTTGTGTAATGGGACCTTGCTAGTGGAAACTTATATTCCCAGCAAGCAGTTAACCTCCAGTCTGCTAAATGCCTTGGGGAGTATGCCATAGACACTGAACTTCCCAGCACCTTGAATTGTAGCAAAGGTGTTGTGACATGCCGGTATATAGTCGACATTCCCAGGGAAGAACTGCAATGCTAGTGGGCTGAGGAAGGCATCGTTGATGTACAACATAGCATAGCATCTTGTCAAATCCAACTCCTTTATTCTGAGTTTCAGTAGCACGAAACTTCCTGAACATGTTAAAGCTGGCTTCCTTCACCTTAGTGTGAGACCTTATTTCCTGACCCTAATTCGCTGTTTTAAGTGCCACCGTTTTGGGCATACCACCTTAGGGTGTAAAGGCGAAGCAGCTTGTGGCAACTGCGGTAAGGCTGCTCATGAAGGAGTTGGTTGCTCGTCTCCAGCTAAATGTATTAATTGCTCTGGGAACCACCCTATATGGAGTAGGGATTGCCAAATATTTTTGGAGGAATGCAAAGTCCAGGAAATAAAAACAACCAAGCATATCCCCTATGGTGCAGCCAAAAAGATCTACAAGTAGATGCACCCTCCCACATTTGCTGCGTCTTTTGCATCCATGGTTCAGAAGCCTACTCCAAAGCCAATGCCTCTATGCAGACAGAGGTGGTGAGTGTCGGCACTACCACCTGCAGATGTCAGTGCACTTGCAATGCAGCCAGTGTTTCAGAGCCTGTAGCCCCCACTCGAACGGCAGACGAAGGTACAGTGTCGAACTTGGGCCAGCCCCTGGCGCCTCCAACAGCTGAGGCTGTTGGAAAGCCCAGTGCGGCCATTACCCCTCCCACGTCATCTCCCACAAAGCCCACCAAACCGCAGAAAGCTTCTATACAACAACAGTGGATCAAATCACGTGGTAAACTGTCTGACCATGCGGATGTCGTTTTGTGAGGCTCCACCTGACTTCCCCAGAGCTGATGGAATACGACATGTGTGTGGGGGCAATCATCTCACCCCCATGCCTGCCCCTCCACCTGCTGCGGTCTCCCCACTCAGTCAGAGAGAGGATGAAGGTGCTACTCCATCGTAGATGGCTCCCATACTTCAGCGGAACTTGCACGGGTTCAGGACGCATGTGGAGGAACTTCGTCTACTCTCTCAGGTAGACCATTGTGTGTGTGTGTGTGTGTGTGTGTGTGTGTGTGTGTGTGTGTGTGTGTGTGTGTCCAGGAGACTTATTTCCATCCATCATACTCCCCTGAGCTACGAGGCTATACACTCCACAAAAAGGACGACCTGCGTGGAGAGCGAGCTAGAGGAGGTGTAGGTATTTTCGTTAGGACGGACTACCGCTCCTCACCTCTCTCGCTTATGATGACAGGCCGTCACTGTGTCTTCTGTGCACATGCGTCATCCATTGACTGTATGTTCACTTTAATTGCCCCCACATGATGCACTTGATGAAACGGCCCACACAAATCATCTTACACAGCTCCCCCAGTCGTTCATTATTTATGGTGATTTTACTGCCCAAAATGTGCTTTGGGCTCTGCAATTACCTGTCCCAGGGGTAGAGCAATTGAGAGGCTTCTCATGTCATCCTGTGCCTACTTGCTCAATGGAGGACAGAGCACTCACTTCTGCACAGTGACTGGGTCCTTCTCTGCCATTGATCTCTCACTTTGCTCTCCAGCCCTTGCCCAGTGCTCAACGGGAAGTGGTCGCTGACTTGCATGGCAGTGATCACTTCCCAATCTGGATTCACCTGCCAGATGGCGTGGACCTCAACAGGAGACCACCAAGATGGGCGCTCACTGGGGCCGACTGGATACTTTATAGCCAGTTGGCCCAATTTGAACACTGCGAATGTTTAGGCATGGGTGGATCATATTACCAAAATCATCCACCACACCACTGAAGCATCCATTCCACAGTCCACCAGAAGAGGCAACCTGTTCCTTGGTGGAGTGCCAAATGCCGCTCTGCAATCAGGACCAGGCGCGCATCTCTGTGTCGGTTCCAGTGTCGGCCAACTGCTAAGAATCTTGCAGCCTTTAGGGTCGCCGCATTATTCGAGAGAGCGAGGAGAGGTCGTGAAAACAGTTCCTGAACACCATTAATCGTTCCACCAAAAGTTCCATTGTGTGGGAGACCATCAGCAGAATTTCTGGGAGAGGAGGGAGGTGCCCCATGGCTTCTGTAATGGCTGACGGCACTCTCCAAATGTATCTGCGAGACACTGCCCACACTATGGCAGCATATTTTGCCATTGTTACTGCAACAACCAGTCAGAATCCGGGCTTCATGCGCCATATAGTAGTTGTTAAAAGGTGTAGTCTGGACTTCCAGTCCACCTCTCATAAAGATTACAACTGCCCATTTTCTATGTGGGAACTGGATTCTGCATTGTCTACAGCTCGTGACACATCCCCTGGTCACGGCAGGATCCATTACAGTATGCTACAGCACCTCACAAGGTCCAACAAAGAAATCCTCCTCGCACTTTTTAACGCCATTTGGACATCAGGTCACTTTCCTGACTCGTGGCGTGAGGCAGTTTTAATTCTTTTTTTGAAAACCTGGGAAAGACAGCATGAGCCAAAGTAGCTACTGTAGTGTTGCCCTCACTAGCTGCATGGGAAAGACCTTGGAGTGGATGGTCAACCACTGCCTTGTCTGGATGTTGGAATCCTGTCAACTCCTTAGTCGCTTTCAGTGTGGGTTCAGGTGGTTTCGCTCCACCTTCAATAACCTTGCCCCCCTGAAGGCGGCTATACAACAAGCTTTTCTACGCCATCATCACCTTCTAGGTGTATTTTTTGACATCGAGAAGGCCTACAATACCACTTGGAGGCGTCTCATTCTGGAGCAGCTTCACGAATGGAGTTTTTGTGGTTGTCTTCCTCTTTTTACTCGGTCTTTTCTCTCGCCACGATATTTTAGATACCGAATTGGTTACGTCCTGTCTGACCGCTTTGAGCAAGAGAATGGTGTCCCTCAGGGTAGCGTTTTAAGTGTGACTGTCTTTGTCATCGCTATCAATAGCATCACCTCCATAGTGAAAAGTCCTGTCCAGTGTTCCTTGTTTGTGGATGATTTCTCTTTGTTTTGCTCTTCTTCAAGCCTTGCAACGACAACGCATCAGTTGCAACTTGCTCTTAGACGGTTGGATGACTGGCTGCAGAAGAATTGTTTTAAGTTTTCCATTGATAAGCACTTGTGTGTTCTTTTCCACCGTTCTCGTTCGATTTTAAACTTTTCTGAGTTGAGGATAAGGGACACTGTCCTCGCATTTAAAGACACGGTGAAATTTCTGCGACTCATTTTTGATTCAAAGCTTACATGGTTACCTCATCTTAAAGACCTGAAACGACGCTCACTTAAGGCTTTAAGTATTTTAAAGTGGCTTAGCCACAGTACATGGGGAGCCGACAGGACTTGGTCAGCTCCAATTTTACAGGGCGTTTGTGCGATCTTGGCTCAATTATGGGTGCACGGTGTATGGGTCTGCGAGGCCTTCTTACTTAAAGATGTTGGACGTTGTGCACCATGAAGGGCTTCGGTTGGCCACTGGGGCATTCAGAACTAGACACATACCAAGCCTCCATGCAGAGGCTGGTGAACTGCCACTTCATATGTGCTGGTGGCTACTTACGCTGCACCAGGTGTATAAAACTTTGTCCACACCACACACACCTGCATACCATAACTATTGTTCAGATTGCTCTGGCACGGCGGATGAATTGTGTTTGGGGCAACTGATGTCTCCTCTGCTCAGATTCTCTTAGCATCTTACGATCATTGTAGAATCTGTACCCAACTGAGGAGATGGTCCAACTGATATATGACCAGCTGTACTTGCTCCAACACCTGGGTAAGGAGGTGTCCTGCTGGGTGCCTGGTCATGTAGGAATATGGGGCAATGAACAGGCCGATCGGGCTGCCAAGGAGGCCTGCAGAGAGCAGGATATGGTCCAGTGTCCTATTCCCTTGCAGTCTGTCATTTCTGCACTTCACAAGAAGGGCATGGAGTTGTGGGAGGAAGAATGGCTGGCGGTGATGGCCAATAAACTGCGGTTGGTGAAGTCAACAACTCGGCCGTGGCGTACCTCCTGCCGGGTGCTCAGGCGGAAAGAAGTGACCCTCATGCGTCTGGATTGGGCACTATCCTCTCACATCTAGCTTTCTATTAAGGCGGGTGTGCACATCTCTGTCCAGCACATTTTAACAGACTGTATCTTATACCGTGATGCAAGGGCAGAAGCACAAGTTGATGGGGATCTGCCCTGTGTTTTAGCTAATGATGAGACGTGTGTGTCTAGGGTTTTAAAGTTTTGTGATGTGCCTGGACTCTGGCCTAAACTTTTAGGCTGGAGATTTTTAGTGTATTGCACAGTGACTGGCTCATCCCCTTCTTGCTGTCAGCCAGCCACTACCGTCTGCTATATTGCTTTAGCTCCCTTTACCACTTTCTTCCTGAATTGTCCATGTTTTACTGCTGGCGGCACGCTTCGTCCCATGCTTCAGTGTGAGTAGGCACATAGTTTTCCAAGCTTGTTTCCTGTCTCACATCCTGCCTAATCTTATTGTTCCGAGTCTTTTCTTGACGCCCATCTCAATCTGTTACTGAGTGGGTGCTGAAGACCTTACCATCATGCGCCCTTAAAACCCTCTTCATCCATCCACATATGGCTATTTCTGATGTATTCCTTTAAATATCATCTAACAGTCCACATCTGTTCTTGTAGCTAAGTTACTTATAATTTTAAATAACAAATATTTCTAAATGATTTACTTTTCATTAATGTTTCACATTGATACATAAGTTTACCTCATCTGAGGTTACATGTCTTGACAAGTGTAATTTAGACGTTTGTACTTTGATTTGGCACTTTAAGGTGACACTTCATTTAAAGTGTTCTTCAAGATTAAAATTTACATCCCATGTCCAGTCAAATCCTTTGTGTCTAAACTATTTGCATTCTTGATGTAACTGTAGTAAAACAAAAGTGATTAACTTGCTTTCTGCTGATACTGTAACAGGGAAAAAAAAGTGATGGTTTATTTTTCTTTATTTACTTTGCTTGGCAAACAACTAATTATCATTTCTGGCATTATAATAGTTCATACTGATTGCTTTACACTGTTATTGGTCGAATAATTGTATTAACATGAATGTGATAAGGCAGATACAATACTCACAATGTATGACAAATATATTTGTGTGTGTTTCATGTTTATTTACACTTATAATGAAGTTTATTTTCTACTTAAACTATATTTTGGTTTTGGTCTACAGAAATGTGCTGCATGAGTGCTGATTTGGTGGACCAAAGCCTGGAGGCAGTACAGACACCATATAAAGACACAGAATAACCCAATATTCTTTCACCAGACAATCAGGACAAGTGGGGTGGTGGCTGCCACCCACACATACTTTTACATTGGTGCTTGTGAGACTACTTACATTTTAATTTACTTCTGTTAAAGGGGGACAGGGGTGGGTACAGCAGTGTGCTGAAATATTTCATATTTCGTCCTCTTTACTCTTATCTCAGTAATTAAGTTTTTCACTGTGTAGTTATTCAGACAAAATGCTGTATATTTATTCTCCAGTAATTATTTTTTTAGACAAAGCCACACACTCCTCAAGAGAAAAAAAATATACTGGTAATAATGTGCATACTTAAGTGAAGCCTAACACTTGCATTATAGCAAGTGATCAAAATATTGTACACCATACTTACTATATCCTGTTTGTAAGTGTTCACCCATGAAGAAGAGGAGTTCATTGAAGCAGATATATAGGTGGCCATCCTCTAAAACTGTGTGCATACATCCATTCTGTGCTCTATAACTTCTAACTCAAGGGAACAATATTTGACAACTGTTCAGTAACAAAAAAGATCATTACATTTAAACACTGTTTACTTCACTTGCACCAATACTGTGCCTAATTAGTCTGTCAGTCAAACAACACACCTCTTAGCCATATAGATCAGCTTCTTTCATGAAGTTCATGCTGAAAAAAATAATTATATAATTCTTCACAATTATATTCACAAAATAGCTTCCAAGAAATCTCATCTGCTCAAAACACTTCTTTGTGCTAATTTAAAGCATTCTTTCTCAAAATTAATGATTTATGCATGTACCTGCGCCACAGCTTGACAGACACTCAACCACCATGTGCTCCCCTCCCTCCATCCAGAATATTGCAAGATCTAGTGATAATTTATGATGGTGGTAGTCATCATAAGCTTTGCACATCAGTCTTTTTACAGACTCACGAAATTCTATTAACCTCTGCTTCTCGTCATTTCAATTCTATTTTGAACTGAGAGTTGCATCAGCCTTTGCTTCCTCACCACTTTTCGAATTTTGTTATTAAAACATGGTAGGTCTTTTCAGTCCTTAAGCCATTTATTTGGCACATACTTCACTAGAGTATGATTTACAATACATTTAAACATTTCCCCTAATTCTTCTATTTCTGTTGTACTAGAACTAAATGTTGTAAACTTAAGGCCTGTTTGCAGCTACAAGCTCTTAAGTATTCCCATTGTGTGTGAGCTGTCAAAATATCTGCTCAAGACAGTTTTTGAAAAGTGTGTTCATTTTAGAATGGAAGATTTAGGACTCAATATTGAAGATTCATAAGGTAAAGTACTTCAACAGTGAATCATTATGCAATTGATAATTTCTTAATGCATCACTGCTCTGAAAGATTTTCTGTTACTCGAGAAATAACAGTTAAGTTTACTGTTTAACTAAGTCACCACAAAGAAAATAACCTATTCACTCTTTATTATAAAAGTAGCCCATCCACCAACAGTATAGTCCCAGCAGGAACTCAAGAAAAAAAGTCAATAAATAATTGTGCAAATAATGTAACAAAATTACAATAAGAAAAATTCCATGAATTATCTTCAATGAAATTAAGACCACGACCTAATATCAGTTGACTAAAAGTTGCCTTTAAACTTATGTCTAATTTACTTTTTGTATATTATTTAGTGTATTCAGTGTTAGCAAAACATTCTGCAGAACAATCTTTACCTTAAACATTTATAACTTCTAAACCATTTAACTCTCATAGTTCTTCATGAATGATATTATCACCTGATTTTTAAGGGGAAGCATGATTTATCTCAGAAAGGACACCATAGAACTCAGTTTTGGTACAAAAAAGAACGCTATCAGATATTTATTAGTGTACAGTACAAAAAATTACAATTAGTTTCATCCAATGTTTTGGGTTTTTTGTTATTAAAATAAGGGAGTCACACCTAGTGATACGTCGCTGGTGACCACAAGCCCCGAGCTGAGTCTTGGCATTGCTTCCACTTACTTATGCCAGGCTCCTCACTTTTATCTTTCCTATCTGGCCAACCTCGACTGGCTCTTGTTCTTTTCTGACCCTGACACTATTAGGTTTTGAGGGCTAGGGGTCTTTCATTTTTCAACCTATACTTCTGATGCAGCGTCTGACCCAAAGGCGCCTGTATCCCATGTTAGGGGCGGCCTCCAGAACTGTGGAAGGCGATGGAATACCACTGCAGATTATCTTCCCTGCATAATGCAGTCTCCATTTTATGCACAAAAATGGCTTCCTCTCATGTTAAATCAATATCTAGAGGTAAAATAGTCCCCAATCGGATCTCCGGTGGGGGGACAACTTGAAAGGAGGCAAAAAATCAAAATGAGAATTGGTACCTGAAATGTTAGAAGTCTGCTACAAGCAGGAAAACTAGAAAACCTTAAAAGAGAGAGGGAAAAGAATCATATGGACATGGAGAGTTGCAGTCAGATGAATATGTATTGTATTACTCAGGAGACTCAGGAGGAGAAGTAAAAGGAATGAATGGAGTAGGAATGATTATGACAAAGGAATTGGCTAAATGTGTGGAATATGTAGACTATGCAAATGACTGGGTTATTGGTGTAAGGCTGAAAGGAGCACAGAAAGATTTACTGATTGTCCAGGTGTATATGCCAACTTCAGAACATGATGACCAAATTGTAGAGGAAACATACAGTGTAATAGAGAGAATAATGGACGAAAATAAAAACTGCTGGAAAATAGTAATGGGAGACTGGAATGCCATTGTGGAAGAAGGGAAAGAGGGAAACATAGTAGGCAGTCATGGTCTTGGAAAGAGAAATGACAGAATGGGTAATTGACTTCTCCAAGGAAATGCAGCTGATAGCGGCAAACACATGGTTCACGAACCACAAGAGGAGGCTCGATACTTGGAAATCACCAGAGGATAAATACAAAAACCAAATCGATTTTATACTGGTAGAAGAAAGATACAGGAATGAAATCGAGAAGGTGCACACATTACCAGATGCAGATATTTATGGCAGAAATAGAAATAAAAATGAAAAAAGCTGAAGAAGGCGACCATGGTGAAGAAGTGGGATTTAGAGAAGATAAGATCCAACAAAGAACAAATTACAGAAATGCTGTCTCTGGAGTTTCTAAACACATTACGAGACAAAGAACCACCTGATAATGCCACCGAGTACTGGAATATGCTGAAAGAAGTAATCATTAAAGCAGGACAGCAAAATATAGGATACGTAAAAAAAAACCATGGGCCACACAAGAAATGATTACCAAGATGGAGGAGAGAAGAAAATTGAAAAACAAGAACATTGAAGATGCAAGAAAGATATACCAAAGGTTAAATAATGAACTGCAAAGAGAAACAGGGCAGGCTAGGAAAAAATGGCTAAAAGAGGAATGTGATGAATTTGAAGAACTGGACAGGAAGGAAAGATATGACTTACTATGGCATGGGAACAAAACATAGCAGCAAGTGCTACTATGGAAATTTTCAGTAAAGACAAAAAGGTAGTGTGTAAAGATCGTGATGATGTCCTCCAGACATGGGAAAAATATCTAAAAGAGCTATATGACACAAATAGCAAACCAGTGGAAGTGGTGACGTGAAAGGACCAACCATCGTCATGGAAGCAGTAAAGTCTGCCTTAGCTGCAATGAAAAATGGCAAAGTGGTAGGTACACATACAATACAGGGAGAAATACTAAAACACTTGAACCAAGATGGAATAAGAGAAATATTGAGGTTATGTAATAAAATATGACAGTGATGAATGGCCTGAGGACTTTCTGACAACAGCAATGATTCCATTACCGAAAAAACAAGGAACCAAGAAATGTAGCAAGCACAGGACAATCAGCCTCATTTCACATGCAGCCAAAGCGATGTTAAGAATGATTAATAAGAGACTTGAAGAAGTAATGGAGGAGAATCTTGGAGAGGAGCAGTTTGGCTTTAGACGGAATACGGGCACCAGAGATGCAATAGGGTTCCTACGAATCTTGGGAGAAAGGTTTATTGAAAAAGGAAGAGACCTATGTATGTGCTTCATCGATCTTGAAAAGGCATTTGACAATGCCGTTTGGGACAAGCTGGTGACTATAATGAGGGAAAAGAGAGTGGACTGGAAAACCAGAAGACTTATAAACTCTTATCTTAATCAAAAAGTTTCAGTTAAAGTGAGAGGAGAAAGTACAAACTGGATCAGACTAGGAAAAGGAGTAAGACAAGGATGCTGTCTATCACCCACTATTTTCAACCTTTACTTCGAAAATATGATTGACAAATGCTCATTAGATGACAAAGGAGTAGAAATTGGAGGAAGAAGAGTAGGGTATTTGGGTTTGCTGACGACATGGTCCTTTTAGCCACAGGGGAAGAAGAATTACAGGATTTGATGGACACCATTGCAACTAACGTAAAAAATATGGAATGAAAATTAACACAAATAAAACTAAAGTATTGGCACTAGGAGGAAATAAGGAAATAATAATTATGCTAAATGGAGAAATACTAGAACAGGTGCAAAATATTAAGTATCTTGGAAGCAGGACAGACACCGACTGGACATTCACCACAGAAATTAAAACAAGGATAGCAATGGCAAAAGAGGCCTTTTATAAGAAAAGGAGAATTTTCTGCAGCAGTTGGGACAGAGAACTCAGAAAGAGACTTATAAAATGTTTTGTATGGAGTGTTGTTCTATATGGTGTTGAAACATGGACTATGAGGAAAAGAGAGAGAGAGAGAGAGAGAGAGAGAGAGAGAGAGAGAGAGAGAGAGAGAGAGGGGGGGGGGGGCTGGAGGCTTTCGAGATCTGGACATGGCGGAGGATGGAAACAAGTTGGATTGACAGAGTAAAAAATTAAGAGGTACTGAGAAGAGTGGGAGAGAAAACACAGTTACTAGATGTAATAAAGAGAAGAAAAAGAAATTGGATTGGGCATATATTAAGAAAGAATGACTGACTGATAAAAACAGTTTTAGAAGGTTATGTAGAAGGGAAATGGAAGCAAGGTAGGAAGAGATTCCAGATACTAGAGGACATGATGGATGGTACAACATACAGCAGCCAGCAGCCTTAAGAAGGAAGCAATGGATCACAGAAAATGGAGAGGGAAAGGACCTGCTAATATAGCAGATAACTGATGATGTTCTTAAAATGATCCATTTATTTGTTGGCTTTTGGTTTTCCCTAAAATTTTTAATATTCCATCCTAAGTTGAAAACACACTCAGATGGTCCACCTGCCTTCCATTATTGATAAGTTGTCTGCTTTATGTTTGTTTTTCACTCACCCATCTCAATACATTGTTTCAAAAGAGGTAAAAATGGCAAATTATCAGGTTAATCAAGGCAAAGGAAACACAGTAATCAGTACAAGATTGGGGGTATCAAAAACCAATAGTCATCAAACAACTGTACAATAAGTTCACAACTGTAAAGGAAAATCTGCCTGATAAAAGCAACACTTGGAAAGGACCATAAGTTATTTCAAATAAATAAATATGATAAAACTGGAAGTGCTACTGAAGTACTGGCAGAAACAATATCACCTTGCAATGGCATTTAATCACAGGTTGCACTGTTAGTAATGGGTTAAATAATGCTCTTATAAAATCCTATGTATCTCACAACATTTTACTCAATGATGTTCACAAGAATATATGGTTTAGAGTTTTAGAAAGGTTAGGATGGACTGTAGAAGTGTAGGAAAGAGTTCTGTTTACATTGGTGTCTGGTTTGAGAACGATGACAGAGATATTGCTTCAGCCTTGTGTTGCTCATGATGTACAACAGAATGGTGAAGCTGTCATGACCTGGAGGTGTATAACATTACAGAGCCAGGACACTTCATGGTGGTAAATGCTGCAATTAACACTCTCAGATACTGTGAAGGTTTGGAGGTTACAATGCCACCTTCTTTGTGCTGGCTATATGAAAGCTTCATTTTTTCGGTAAGGCAATGTGTCATGTCACATACCTGCAATGACAAAAGAATGGTCTCAGAATAAACACACTAAGCTGCATCCATGGGCACCACATACCCATGGCATCAATTCCATTAAAAACATGTGGAATGCCACAGATCACCATCTTCCAAAACAACCCAAGAACTTACAATGATTTGAGACTGACAGTCCGTATGCTGTGGAATGATTCTAAGAGTGCAGGGAACTGATTCAGTCTATTCTAGACAAGATTAGGACTTGTAGCAAGCCCAGAGGTGGACCTAAAAAGTACTAAAAAAATTGTTTTATTGTGCGACACTTTTCAATGTATGATAGATATTTCGTAATGACTTTATTATACATGTATATGAGTCCAAAACACTTTTCTATTCAGTAATTTTCTATCAAACATTTCAACATTGCTTAAATATTTAAAAGCCAATGTGGTACTACAGATGGCAACACAACATCATGTTTTAAGACCTAGAAGAATAAAATGTTGTCTTATCACCATAAAGCCATGATCTTAAGAGTATTTCAAAATTGAAATATGCGATCAGATAAAGCCCATACGCTTGAACTATTGTCAGAATGATGAAACGTCAAACCAGACATTTAATAACAAAACATAACAACAACAACAACTACTTTCAAACAAAATACAACACACCACTTTTGCAAAAACATGTTTATTCACAGAAAGCACAGTAAAAAATCATATTTAAATAATAGGAAGTCATTACAATAAAAGCTCACTCACGTCCATGAGCTCTGAATCATGTACACAAGTGTTTCACATGAAACACAGTTCACTGAACCCCACTAAAGTACTGGTATAAGCGCCAAGCATAATGTAAATTTTTAGCGCTACACAAGTTAAAAACATATTTCATTCTGTTGGGATATATTTGACATTCTCAGATATTTTGTAATATATTATTAAATAAACACAGCACAATTTCACACACTAATAATTACATAATCAGCACAACAAATGCCATTACGTTCACATTTCTTTGCTCTTACTCCAGTCTTGAAATTACTAGCCTGGTGGAAGGATGTGCCACAAATATTACATCATAACTGCCTTTATTAATGCATGCCTTTCAAAATGTCCCAAAGGAATAAAATATTTGCAACGGATATCACATTTGTGAGGCCTCATCCCAGTTTGTGTGATCTGTGGCTCTTGAAATTATCCAACTGGGGAAAACATTTGCCCCCAAGTTTCACACCTGTGGCATCCCTATCCATTGTGTAACAACATATGCCTCTTGAGATGACTCAACCGAGTAAAGGCTGTACCGCAAGTATCACATTTATGGGGTCTCTTACCAGTGTGTATTAGTAAGTGCCTCTTCAGACTACTATACTGCTTAAAGTATTTGCCACAAGTATCACATTTGTGATCTTTTTTTCCACTGTGTATTAATGCGTGCCCCTTTAGATGTTCCAAGCGAGTAAAAGATTTTCCGCAAGTATCACATTTGTAAGGTCTCTTTCCAGTATGTTTCAATGCGTGGCTCTTGAGGTAATCCAACTGAGTAAAAGACATACCACAAATGTCACATTTGTGGGGTCTCTCACCAATGTGTATTAGTAAATGCCTCTTAAGATGTTCTAACCGTGTAAAAGATTTGCTACAAGCATCACATTTATGTGGTCTCTCTCTAGTGTGTATCAGTGGTTGCCTCTTGAGACCAAACGACAAAGTGAGAGATTTGTCGCAGATACCAGATTTTTCAGGTTTCATCCCAGTGTTTATTAATGTTTGGTGCCTTAGCTTGCCCAACTGAGTATAAGACTTTTCACAACCATCACATTTGTGTGTTTTCACTGGAGTAATTAAAACACTGTTGGCATTGATATTACCTGTTGTAGATGAAGTTGCGGAATGATCATGTCAGTCTGGTTTCTCTGCAACACATGTCACAGTCTGAGTGTGATGTGTGTCATTAAAGGATTTCTTTGAACTTTTCCAACATTCCTTGGATGAAGATTGCTTCTCCGTCTGCACCATGATAGAAAGTTTTCTGTCACCTTCCAAGAAGATAATGTTTTCATGGTCATCACAGTTGTCAAATGTCTTATCAGCAGGTAAAACTTTACCACCTTCACTCATTTTCAAATGTTTGTTCAAGCTGTCATTACTGGGAAATACCTCACCACATGACTTACAAACATGTTTAGGTGGCTGCACACCATCTATGTGGATAAATACATGCATTACGAGGGAGTATTTTGATGGAAATTGCTGTAGACAGAAACTACAGCTAAATTCATGAACTTCTTTTACCTCCAAACTACAATTGTATCTTGTGCTGAATGAGTCGTCCTCTTGAGACAGTAATCCTTGGGTGAGACTACCACACATGGAGACGTGTGGCGACCCCTCTGCACCTATCCCCAGCTCATCAATGACTTCTCCTTGATTAACAGAGTCTTCAAACGAAATGCCACAGCTCCCACCAGTATTTTCAGTCAACCTGAAGAAAGAAGAGAAATACATTAAATATTGATAATAGGACACAATAATATCACTAAGGCATCCACCAAATCCAGGGCTGTACGCTGCAAGTCATCCAAGTAAATGTCTAAGGAAATATAATCTCAGTTAGGTTCAACCCTTTTAAAAGCAAAATGTCCAGAGAAATCTCAATAATTCATTTCTGACTCACTCTGCTTATTTTTCAGCAGCTACTTTAACTCCGGACTCCAGTTTCTTTAAAGTATGGTGCTGCAAGTTAGTTCTCTATGTCAATTAGTTAGAAACAGATATTCAAATTAGTATCAAGTTATGCCAAACATGAAAGCTTAAGATATTTCTGATATAGGAATGGTCCAACAAAACATGTCAAAAACTACCCTCAAATTTTTTACACATGAAGAAGACACCAAACGAAATGCACGGTCAAAATTTTTGCCACTACAAGGCACTGGCAACTTTAAGCTATTTTTTAATATTTGCAAATTTGTAGTGCACCAGGTGACAGTAGAAATCAATGCTGCAGCAACTGTGCATGCATAATAGAGCGCGCGCGCCCACACACACACACACACACACACACACACACACACACACACACACACACACACACACACACACACACACACACGAGGTCAGCAGTACAATTGTAAACAGGAAACACGACACAGCCTGTTCATAATATGCAAAGGATATTTCAGGTTATCATTTGTTAATAGTTTCTCTCACACCACACTACACTACACTACACAGTTAGTATGCTCTCAAATTAGCAACTCAAGTAACATCATTTATAAGTTATCAGATGCTTCTTGCAGTATTGGAAGTATTGACAATACAGATAAAGCTGAATCAACATTTATTACCATTAAGGGGAAGTTTATAAACAGAAGACTAATTACTGACGTCAAGCATAATCTCAAGAAGTGACATAGCTAGCATACAAGCCAAAATCTACACTGAACAGCTCTATGAGAGATACAATTCACTAACATACTTGTGACACTTACAAGACAGTAATTCTGACACTGTAATGGCCCAAAACTGGAAATGTTTTTTAACTTTCTTAGGCAATTAGAGGTGGTATTGGTACTACTCATCAGCAATAACTAAGCCACTGTACATCCAGATTCAATATTTTCTTTTCTCTTATAGTACTGGTTTAGGGAACTTAAGGGTTTTAAATATCCAGCTTTGTTTGATCTCCACGACAATATTACAAACAAAAATATAAGGGCACAAAGTAACAGTGAGTAACAAATTATTTCTACATCCATCTATCATGAAATAGATACGAAGCACAGTAGTCCGTGATTTATTTTCATGTGATTGTGACCTAATAGATAAGTGGTTATCAGATTTAGAGGCTTCAAGAGTCATTTCTAATACGGGTGCAGCTATGTTAAATGCAATGAAGATTTTTTTTTTCAGTAATCAGTGTCAATCCATTTCACAGTCTTTGACTGGTATGTTGTGGTTAGGCAATTTGAGATAGACACTACTTTCATCTTACACTTCTGATTAGAGTTGCTCTCATCACAGGTCAGTACTCTAGACCATCACAAGCTGTAACAATGGTTAACTCACAAATCCTCACTGTAATCCAACATGTGGCCAGCATAGTTGATATGAACACTTCACTGAGTGTTCATGGTGCTTGACTATCTATTCTTGCTACCATCAACCTGTGTGACATAAAATCTGTGTATTTCTGAGTAAGGGATCATGTACCTCTTACAATACCTGTGACAGTATGTATCAGTAAATAACATCCCCCTAGCAGTTCCCATTGTAATTACCAAAACAGTATTCATCATCAAACTATGAAATCATCATGTAACTTACATATTCAACATCTGAAGCCAAGTCTGTAAAGCTTTGAAAACCAGTTTATGGAATCAATAAGTGTTTCAAAAAAGTGACTGATTCCAGTTTACCTCAGTTATTTTGAATGCACAGTGCCAGATTCTGAAATACCCATAATGAATAAGGTTGATCTATTCCAAGTGTTCTTCCCATCATTTCTCTCTACACACTGTGAATGAGTCATTGTTTACAATTCTGTAATACAATACTACTACTGTGCACTATACATATCTGATCAGTATATTTTATATCAATATTTGACAATCATGCAGAGATAAGCTGACTATGGCTTTCACATCCAAATAACTAACAGTTATTGTTGCATTGTGTTCTTCAATCCTTGTTGGGAATTTTACTGAGACAGATCATCCAAAGTGGGACATCAAAAACTCCAAGAGTCCTCAGTCCAGACAATACAACAGTAAATCAACACTGAAGCTTACAAGAACAGTGATTCCCAACTAAACTCTGTACAAAATTATTAAAATGGTGTCTAGCTTCTTTATCAAAGTTAAGATAGTTCTTGCTGCTGGCCTATAAACTGTAAGTACTACATGCTTGGCTTGTGTTTTCTCATACACTACCCTGGCATGACATTCAAAGAGCTGTTCAACACCACATTCATCAAACTGAAGGAACTGCAACTTTACTCCATATTTTATGTATTCCTCCAGTCCCCCTTCTCCACATGTCCACACCACTGCTTTTTCCCTACCACTCTTCCCCGTCCACCCCCACTGCTAACTCTCACCATTCTTCCCCTCCTCCCTCTCTCCATTTTCCACCCCCAGTCCCCCTACCCCTTCCTATATCTCTTGTTGTACTGTCTGTACTTCTTTCATCTTGTTGTGTGGCCATGAAGTCATTTGGCCAAAAACCTGCCTCTTTCCTGCTACCCCCTCTTTGCATCCTTCCACAACTACCACCCCCACCCCCTGCACCACCAAGAGCTCAAGCAACTGCTTTAAATAATGAACTATGAATAATTAGTGTTGCAATGGCTACAGGAGAGAGAGAGAGAGAGAGAGAGAGAGAGAGGTGATTGGTTGTCTTTCCCTTATTTTACTTACTGCATTGTAATAATTTATCTATTGATAATACTAAATAATTATAAAAGCATATCACATACTTCAAGCACGCTCACTTGGAATAAACAAAAATTTATACTGCTCCTAATAATTCTGCAATGAACCATAGGAACTTACCTTATATTATCGTAAGCACATCCCATTGAGGATACCATCTGAAATATATCAAGAAACTATTACTGATATATGTATTGGAAAACTAGATAAATAAATTTCTACAAATACCCAATAACACTTAATTGTTACATAATTTAGTATCTGTAGTGCTCACAAATAACATGAAAACTTTCTGTGAATACCATGGCAGCTACTGAAATAGACTACAATATAAGTACGAATTCAAACTTCATTTCAACATATTTCACCTGCTATGCCTTGTGTGAAAATTTTCTTTTCTCTCATTATAGAAGTGTAGGTCACTGCATGGTTTGTCACTCTTCACAAGTCATGGATTTTAGTGAGCCCAAACCAATCTGCAAAGTTAAGTTGGAGTGTTTTGTAATGCCAATCACAAAATTCAGATCTAAATGAAACATTGGCTTGGAATGTTACAAACATTGATAAAGTTTGTAAACTCAAAAACTAGCAGACATGCTCAATTCACTACGAATTATAACACTGACATTACAAAAACTAGATTTGAAGATGAAGAAATACTAATTCAGGTAATAACATGCCACTGAAAACTGTAATTCCACAGTCGCAGATAGTGTTTATGGAAGAATATTTAAATCTTGCACTAACTTCATATTTGTAATCAATCAATGACTCATGGCATATTTCCTGACACACTTACATACATTGTAGTAAAACACATCTGCAAAACTGGAGCTAAGCAAACAACCTCTCATTACAGACCAATATCACTCATTGCAATCCTTTCAAACATATTTGAGGAAATGGCCTTTGATATAATACTGACTTATTTGACTGAGCAAAACTTGTTAACTGGCTTTTGTAAATAAACCAATACAAGAGCTCACAAATGAAGTGGAAACATAGCTAAACAAGAAAAATTATTTTATTGGAATAATCTGTGACCTTGCCAAAGGCTTTGATTGTGTGCATCACAAAATTCTACTTATGGCATAATGGCTTCCCGTTGCAGATATAAAATTTTATCTCTATTACATGAGGCACAGGATCTCAGCAACTGACTAGCTCTTGGTCATGAAAACAGCCTCAAAATGGGACAATGTAACATGTGGAGCACTACAGGGGTCATCAATGGGCCAACTCTAATTCTAACTTACATAAATGATGCTCCAATGATCTTAAGAAACAATTCCAAACATGTAATGTTTGCAGATGACAAGCCGCCTACTTAAGGGTCAAAACTTGACTGTGGCATGCAAACCACAAGTGGCAGCTGAACATGCTTACAAGAGCTTCACAGCTAACAGTTTAACTCTTCATTTCACAAAGACTCCGATTACACAGTTTCAGACAAGCAACAGTAACATTTTAGCATCACAATCAGTGTTACTCGTCATACTCTAAATGAAACAGTGTGTAAAATTCTTTGTGGTCCATCTGTATAACGTTTTAAAATGAAGTCAACACACACAAAAGCTAATCAAGATGCTCCATTCAGCACATTATACCCTAAGATACATCTCCCATTTAATTGACTTAAAGAAAACTGTCTAATTTTCACTTTATGTTGCCTTACAAAATTATCTTCTGGGGCACTGCAACTTAAGTAGCTGAAGTGTTTGTTCAGTAGATGTGAGCATAACAACATATAGAAGCCTTTCTTACAGATCTTGGAATTCTTATACCCCCTTCCCAAAATTTTTACTCCATAATGGTTTTCTGTTGCTGATAATAGAATAACCACTCTCAGCTGAACTGTGAGTCACCCAGTGACAATAGAAAACACAAAAACAATTTTTATTTGTCTTTGCACCCTTGTCCAGGGTTCAAAATGGAGTTATATACTCTAGCAGTAAAATATTCACAACAAGCTCTTGCTCAACACAAAGCAAGACACTGGGAACTCTTACCAGATCAAAAGAAAATGTAAGAAGTACCTAATTAGCCATTCTTCCTACAAATGATTTAAATATTTGATAGATACATGGCAAATAGGAGAGTTTGTTATAAAGCTGCAGAACAAGTAATACAATATTACAAACAGGACTCAATATTCACAAAAAATTATTTTATTTTTATTTATAAAACTATCTCCTTTGAAGAACACCATTGTAACAAAATAAACATTTGACTACTAGATCACATAAGCAGCAGCTTTTTCAAACAGCAGCTCTCCATTACATTTAGAGGGCAGAAGTGTGAAAAAACATTAAGCAGTATAGTGACAGTTCATTATTAATATGGTACAGACATTAAGTTTCTATGTTGTCTGTGGCTCATATTAATGTACACCTTGACTCTTTCCACATGTGAACATTCTTCTCCTTGACAGGATATAAGAAACTTGAATAAATGAATGAATGAATGAATGAATAAATAAATAAAAAAGAAATTAACAATATTTTCTAAAAGAAACTATGATAAAAATTATGAAAAGTATGCCACACCTACTCACTGCATTCATAATTAACAGACAAATATTAGAATGGCTATAGAAAATCGGTGCACATTGGGACCACCAAGTACCTGTCATTACACTTGACCTGCAGCATGACTGTCAGTTCTCTTTAATCTCATAACTACTACATCACACAGGACATTTGGATCTTTCCATCTACTACGAGCATGACAAAAAATGAAATAACCTATGGCCATCCTTATGATTTTAATTTATTTAGTTGCTACCAAATTCAACGCTTCATTGAGTCATCTTCAGGCTGTCTTTGATGTGGTACAAATTGATAAGATCCCCATGCACAACCCATCAGTTTCCAGCATTACTGGACACGCAGATAATGTGTCAGCACTCCAACCATCAACTGCCAATAAACCAAAGAGAACCATTTACCTTCCCTGCTACTATCCTTATGTGCTTCTTCAATTAGATAGTAATTACATTGCACCTAGATATTTAATCAACATAACTGTGTGAAGTAGCATACTACTATTGGCAGCTGATTGGTTACAGTGCTGACACATTATCTGCATATCCAGTAATGCTGGAAACTGGTGGGTTATGCATGGGGATCTTATCAACCTGTACCACATCAAAGACAGCCTGAAGATGACACAATGAAGCGCTCAAACTGGCAGTGTCTAAATAAATTAAAATCATAAGGACGACTGTAGGTGTTTTTATTTTTTATCACGATAGCAAATGGCCATCATTCCAGATACCTCCTGCTAAAAGGATGGACATAAAAAAACTTGATACTACAAGGGCTGTTAAAAAAGTACCTAACTTTATAAAATCAATCTTTATTGAGACATAATTGTTTGACACTAGTTACCTTCAAAGTAGTTCCCTTCAGCTTCTATACAGCTCTCACTATGCTGTTGCCACCACTGGAACTATCACTAGAAAGCCTCTTTTGATATGGTACACAACTGCTCTGTCGAACTCTGAATAATGTCTTCCACGCCCTGAAATCTGGTCTCTTTCAACAGGATAAGAAATCACTACTAGCAGTAAAAGGTACCCTCTGCCACACACTGTATGGTGGCTTGCAGTGTATGTGCTGGGCCAAAAGTCAATTTGTGCATTGTCAGGAGATTACAAAGGCTGACATACAACAGCTGTGTTGCATTTGGCCAAATAACTCTGAATTAACTGAGAGCAATGACATATATAATTTTTAGCTGTTGGCTGATGATGCTATGGTTGTCACCATTGAGTGATTAGAGGAGGATACAAGATGACTTACACAGAATTTCTAATTGGTGTGATGAATGGCACCTTGCCATAAATACAGAAAAATGTAAGTTAATGTTGCTGAGTAGGAAAAATAAGCTGGCAATGATTGAGTACAGCATTAGTAGTGTGCTCCTTCACACAGTTATGTTAATTAAATATCTAGGTGCAATGTAATTACTATCAAATGGAATGAGCACATAAGGATAGTAGCATGGAAGGTGAATGGTTCTCTTTGGTTTATTGAAAGAATTTTAGAAAAGTGAGGTTCATCTGTGAGGGAGACCATGTATAGAACAGTAATGCAACCCATTCCTGAGTACTGCTCAAGTGTCTGGGATCACCACCAAGTTGGGTTAAAGGAAGACATTGAAGCAATTGAGAGCCAGGTTGCTACATCTGTCACCAATAGGTGTGATCAACACATAAATACTATATTCTGCTAAAAGTCATTGGATCTCGACCAACACAAGCAGCAATGTTGCGATACGATAAACTGCAATCGCGACAGGCTACAATCTCACCTTTATCAAAGTCGAAAACGTGATGGTATGCATTTCTTCTCCTTACACGAGGCATCACAACGACGTTTCACCAGGCAATGCCGGTCAACTGCTGTTTGTGTATGAGAAATCAGTTGGAAACTTTCCTCATGTCAGTACGTTGTAGGTGTCACCACTGGCGCCAACCTTGTAGGAATTCTCTGAAACGCTAATCATTTGCATATCACACCACCTTCTTCCTGTCGGTTAAATTTCGCGTCTCTAGCACGTCATCTTCGTGGTGTAGCAATTTTAATGGCCAGTAGTATATCATATGAGAAGACTGCCAATAGCATTCAAGAAGCTATTTACAACAAAAATAAATTCAGCTCAATTTATAGCATGACTGGAGTGTTTCAGATAGGCCATGTGGCAATGACAGAGTAAAATTTCAGACACAATGGAAGAAAGAGATTGAAAAGGGATCCATAATTTAGAAACTGAACAATCTTTCAGATACAAAATAAAGAATTCTTGCCCAGAATAGGTGGAAATCAGATTCCCAAAAGATGAAAAAATGATACATTAAGATTTAAAGATGATAAAACAGAATTATCAAGAGCTTTGTAAAAACAGATTCAGGAAATTGGGAAGAAATAAGAGAAGATTCAGCTAACAGCCTTGCTGCATTGAATGCATAGGTTCACTCCAGATCATATAAGTTAAGAAAGTTGGGCATGCAAATGTCCTGTATTCAGTTACAGACCTCTCTGCAGTGTCACTAATGTTATGGCATGTTATATTATTGACAGTTTCCACACACAGGGTGGGGGACATTAAGCTCAATGGACCCCTGGCTGCAGCGAAAGGCATAGGCTGTGTGCCAGCACTGAGTTTCACCCTCATCCTTCCTTCCATCAATATCACTAACACTCATCACAGTCATCCACATGACACATATACACACACACTTTACACTTTGTACTAGATCACAGGAAGGCAATGGCAAACCACCATCACTGAGACCTCACCATGAACAGTGATCCGAGATTTTTGCCTCTGGTCATCCAAGCTCATTCCCCAAGCATGGGGCTACTTTGACTTTCTGAGGAGAGAAAAAGAAGCAATCCCAGTGAAAAGAGTAAGAAGCTACCAGAGGAGGGAAATACAGTGTGTCACAGCAATAGAACGAAGAATGAAGTGCTAGAAAAATGATACACTAAAAAATAAAATAAAATAAATAAATTTTAAGAATATTGAAACATCACAAGCATTTCAGAAAAAGAGGAATTTGTCACATCTAATATAAAGTGCTAGGAAATCTTTTCTGAAACTATCTGTCTGCCACAGTCTTGTAAACACGTAAAACATGGACAATAAAGTAATTCAGACAAGAAGAAAATATGAGCTTTTGAAATGCCGTGCTGCAGAAGAATGATCAAAATTAGATGGGTAGGTTGAATAAGTAATCAAGAAGTACTAAATGAAAGTGGGAAAAAAAGAAATTTATGGCAAAGCTTGACTGAAAGAAGGGATTGGTTAATAAGACATACCCGCGGCATCAAGAAATCATCACGAATTTGGTACTGGAGGGAGACCAAGGCATGAATACAGAAAGTTGCCTCTAATAGATAAGGGTGCGGCAGATATGCAGAGGCTTGCACAGAATAGACCAGTTTTTTTACTATAAACCACAACAACAAGTAACAAAAAAAAAGAAACTAAATTACTGAGAAAGCTAAGACAAACTTTGAGAACATAAACATTTGTAATTTTTTCATATATAGAGCAAGAGACTGACATAATTTCAGTCAAAGGGTTTATGCGACAAGTTGCCCTGGAATATCATGCTATTACACATTAGTGAATGACAACAGGATAAGTAAGTCGACTTTCTGACCTTTCTTCTTAAAGCTGCTGAGCTCATGATCTTTAATATGCGAGTTCCACTGCAGGTTCTTATCAATAGAAGAACATAAAAACATCAGAATATTTTGTTTCATTTAATAATTCATTCTTACACAACATTTTAAGGCTGTTTTCAAGCCTTGTTTAGTAGAGTATTCAACGTATTGTGTTGTATCTACATTTGGCATGCAACTGGACATTTCCAAGAAAATTACATTTTCAAGTGTTAACGTTTCTCCATTAGGCTTGATTTTAATCACCAGGAAATAACTATTGCAACTTCTTTTATGTGTGGTGGCAAATTATTTACACAACACAAGAACAAGAGCAGACTCAATATCCATTCATGTAGTACACCTGTGGTGATTATTCCATTCTGAAGATGCTGTTTCATTGTGTGTGACACTCAGCATCTTTTTCATAAGACGGGATGAAAACCAGTAACTAGCAAGTGCTCTGATATCTTACTATTTGAGCTTCTCAATGAGAATATTTAGAACCATACAATGAAACTCTTTTCACAATTCAAAGGGAATTACTATAATTCTGTGACTTGAATTTTGTATAATCTGATTCATAAATTGAAAAATATGTTCTGTGGACACACACACACACACACACACACACACACACACACACACCACACATACACAAAATTCCAGCTTTCGCAGCCAACGGCTGCTTCATCAGGAAGGATGAAAGGATTTGGGTTTTAAGGGAGAGGGTAAGGAGTCATTCCAATTCCAGGAGCAGAAAGACTTACCCTTCAAGGAGGTGTTAAATTGTGAGACTATCATATTGTGAGACTATCATGCAATTATCAATATTAATTTTTGGAATAAGTACACAAGCTCTTAAAACAAAATAACAAATAGAAAATCTACAGTAAACTTCAGACGATAAATTTCGGATCCATTTGAAATTAAGACACAAACCTCTAACCCTGTTTCGCTGTGTAATTGAAAAAGTGACCAGAGAATAGACAAAGTTACTTCCAAAATCTACCACAGGTAGTAGAATACAAATTGACTGGAAAAGGAAAAGTCGAAAAACGATTGTGTAACATTTGCAGATGACTTAACAATTCTTGCAAACAGTATAGAGGCAGTACAAAAACAGATAAAAATACAAAAATTAACATCATGGAAAGCCAGCGTCACAGAAAGCAAGACTACATACACTCCTGGAAATTGAAATAAGAATACCGTGAATTCATTGTCCCAGGAAGGGGAAACTTTATTGACACATTCCTGGGGTCAGATACATCACATGATCACACTGACAGAACCACAGGCACATAGACACAGGCAACAGAGCATGCACAATGTCGGCACTAGTACAGTGTAATCCACCTTTCGCAGCAATGCAGGCTGCTATTCTCCCATGGAGACGATCGTAGAGATGCTGGATGTAGTCCTGTGGAACGGCTTGCCATGCCATTTCCACCTGGCGCCTCAGTTGGACCAGCGTTCGTGCCGGACGTGCAGACCGCGTGAGACAATGCTTCATCCAGTCCCAAACATGCCCAATGGGGGACAGATCCGGAGATCTTGTTGGCCAGGGTAGTTGACTTACACCTTCCAGAGCACGTTGGGTGGCACGGGATACATGCGGACGTGCATTGTCCTGTTGGAACAGCAAGTTCCCTTGCCGGTCTAGGAATGGTAGAACGATGGGTTCGATGACGGTTTGGATGTACCGTGCACTATTCAGTGTCCCCGCGATGATCACCAGAGGTGTACGGCCAGTGTAGGAGATCGCTCCCCACACCATGATGCCGGGTGTTGGCCCTGTGTGCCTCGGTCGTATGCAGTCCTGATTGTGGCGCTCACCTGCACGGCGCCAAACACGTATACGACCATCATTGGCACCAAGGCAGAAGCGACTCTCATGGCTGAAGACGACACGTCTCCATTCGTCCCTCCATTCACGCCTGTCGCGACACCACTGGAGGTGGGCTGCAAGATGTTGGGGCGTGAGCGGAAGACAGCCTAACGGTGTGTTGGACCGTAGCCCAGCTTCATGGAGATGGTTGCGAATGGTCCTCGCCGATACCCCAGGAGCAACAGTGCCCCTAATTTGCTGGGAAGTGGCGGTGCGGTCGCCTACGGCACTGCGTAGGATCCTACGGTCTTGGCGTGCATCCGTGCGTCGCTGCGGTCCGGTCCCAGGTCGACGGGCACGTGCACCTTCCGCTGACCACTGGCAACAACATCGATCTACTGTGGAGACCTCACGCCCCACGTGTTGAGCAATTCGGCGGTACGTCCACCCGGCCTCCCGCATGCCCACTATACGCCCTCACTCAAAGTCCGTCAACTGCACATACGGTTCACGTCCACGCTGTCGCGGCATGCTACCAGTGTTAAAGACTGCGATGGAGCTCCGTATGCCACGGCAAACTGGCTGACACTGACGGCGGCGGTGCACAAATGCTGCGCAGCTAGCGCCATTCGACGGCCAACACCGCGGTTCCTGGTGTGCCCGCTGGTGCTGTGCGTGTGATCATTGCTTGCACAGCCCTCTCGCAGTGTCCAGAGCAAGTATGGTGGGTCTGACACACCGGTGTCAATGTGTTCTTTTTTCCATTTCCAGGAGTGTATATTAAAAAACAGGGGTATGCCCATACAATCAAAAATTATGCACACGTGGAAATATTAGAAGAGAAATTGAAGTGTCCAGTAGAAGTCATCCAGGCTAATGGTGGGAAGAATCAATTTATTGAAGTAACATTACAAAAGACGTATTTTTTTAGCATTAACTTAACAAAAGATATTTATAACAAAAATCATTCTCCAGAGATGCAAAAATGCAACATTACAAGCCAGTAAAACTGCCAGAATGCATCTACGCATTCAATACGCTAATCTTAGGAGTAATAAAAGAAAATTGTGAAGAAGATATTAGGAAACAGAACAACAGTAAAAACATGATTTGAATTAAGGAGTATCACAGTCATATACAACAGCACAGCAAAAATACATGTTAAATAGGAAAATAACAGTTATGATCTATGGGCACATCCCAAGAATGAGTGGTGATGATCATGAAAGAAAAACAGGACCACATTTTGAAAAATTAAAAAACTAACATTCTGCCCTAGGAAGGTGTGTGGCACATCATATCAACCACAACATGGGCTGGATTGTGATCACACAGTGACCATCGAAAACAAGCTAGTCTATTTAGAAGTTAGCACCTACGCTGCAATTTCAACACTAGTCTGAGCACAGGGGCAATGGCAGCCAATGTAACTCACCAGTCTTCAATAATGGCAGCATTTACCTGCTGGAAAATGGTAATAGTAATGCAGTGTGGCATTCCAGATTGGTCCTCAACAAGCAACATCATCTGTTCTCTAAATATCTTGGGCCATACCTTGACCCCTGCCATTGACACAAATCACTCTTTGTACACTTGTGTCAATCTTTCATGAATTTCCATTCCTCGCACTCCTTTGGCTATCAGGAAATGCACTACAGCCCTTTTCTCTTCTTCTGATGTCTTCATTTCTCTGGTTTCAACACGACTGAGTGCTGTGAATAACTGACGCATGCAAGTGATCACTATCGTCACAAGGGTGTGCGCCTATTCTAGGGACCTCATCTTCTTCCATGAGCAATGGTATTATGATACCTTCAGTGGTTTTCATTTTTCAGCTTTTGGCTCACTTATTTTTGAATGACCTGGCACAAGAAAAGGAGTGAAAATATGAAAAACAAGTCAACAACCTTGAGTTGAATCCATTTTCACTTCTTACCCAAGTGGGCCTTAAGAAACTTTGATACAGTATGTTTCATTTAGTGTATGACAATCAACTGCTTCTTGTGTTATCACGTCACTTATTTGCTTGATGTACAATAATATGAGTCTCTTTAACATTAAGACAAACTATTTGCCACAAAACAGCTGTAGCACTGTTCAGCTTTATCTACACAGTGTCTGGTAAGGCAGGATGTTACCTCATCTGGTAAGTCTGGACTAGCAGCAACGTTATGAGGAAATTAAAATGTCTTAAAACATTCAATTGTCAAATTATATAAAGAGTGACTCCATGAAAACTGATAGTGAAGATAAAGCTAGGAAGTGGGCTGCCACAGAAATAGTAGAATGATTCTGGGATTTGGCACCTGGCAGAAAAATCAACAGTCCAGAATATCAGCTGCCACGTTATAGAGTGTTCAATCAATGAGAAACCTGTCTGATGTACACAAACAAGTGTCCACTACCGATCAAGCCATCAATGAATACACCTTAGATTAACACCGGTAAAAGGGTTGATGTTTGCTCAAATTTTAGAACTGTTTTCAATGACTGGAATAAAGGTAACACGTTGTGCAATAGAGAACATAAACGATTTGTTTGTTATGACGACAAATTGTTACTAAATTTATATAATTTCATGAAGCAATATTTAAATAAGATTAATGCAGAATTGAATCAGCAGTGTAGAGAATGACGTAACATAATATAAAAAGTAGACATAATTAGAGGTGACAAGAAGATCTGATTGATAAAATGAAGAAAACTAATAGAAAGAATATGACTGAAGTTAGCAGTAAGATTAGCAAATTCAGGACGACGATGACAGAGAATTTTGAAAAAAAAAATTGTCATTTCATTTGTTCGGAGGGGAGACTTCACATAATGGATGTAATTAATAGTGAAACAAACAACAAAGGAGTAAACTTTGGCTGAAAATTTATTAGAAAATGTAAATGAAATTTTGAAGCAAAAAAAAAAAAATGCATCTACCAGTGCCAAAAGTGACTACAAGGCAACAGAAATTGAGGATAATTGAAAACATCAAATGGATATCATTAATTTTTGCCAGGAAAAATCAGTTGTGGTAGTATAAGCTTGATATGGCAATGATTGTGGTGGTGATGATGATGATTGTGATGATGATGATGATGATGATGATTGTGGTGGTGGTGGTGATGGTGATGATTGTGATGATGATGATGATGACTGTTATTGTGGTGGTGGTGACAGCTGCAATGAACTGAAAACTCAATCTCAGTAAGAAGATGCTAACAAAGGATGTGGGCATACATTGTACGGAAGTTTAAAATGAAAAAATGATAATGTTAATGAAATTGTGACATAATGCCAGACGTAGGAACAATCTGAAATTTCAAAAAATGGTGATTAAGTGAACTAAGTGCACTAACTGAAAGTACTGTAAATAAAGGAAGACAAGTGTATACTAGTAGGAAATGATATTGGTGATAAAACTAACAATCCTCTCAGTAGAAAATAAAGTCAAAATTACTAAAGTTGAGAAGGTAAACAAATTGCAAAAAGCAATTACCAACAGGTATGCTGCATAAAAGAAAGCAGCATCTAGTATATGGAAAGATGTTCAATGCTTTTCAGATCTATGGTAATGTATTTCCAATGAGTGCATCAGTAAATGCAGTATACTCCAAGTGCATTTAAGCAGCCATGAGTTCCAAGTATTACATGAAAGTATCACACATTTTTCGCTGATAAGTTGTACTTCTTAAGAATAAATTACTAGTTCTAGGTAAGTGTTCTTTTCTGAGAAATAAGTTATGGATGACATAAAACTGCAATGGGATATTTCAATGACAGTGAACAAAAGTTAAATGAACAGCTGACTTGAAAATTTATTATGGTCTTCAACTTCACAGCCTTCTCCCTCCTATGCTGCTATTGTCATTCTTATTTTCTTATTTCATGTTCTTTACTCATCCATCATTTTTTTTTTTGTATCAAGTAGTCTTCATCATCCACACACATAAAAATATGTATGTGTTTGTATGATCCACATCACCATCTAAACCACCAGATCAATTTCACCCAAAATTGTTACATGTACCACTTGCTATCTGGAAGTAAGTACTGTAGGGATAATTTATCTTCCGTGACAAGAATTCCCTTACCCAGCACGTTGAAGGCCACACCAAGGTCTTCACACACAGGCAATATCTCACAATCCTGGTCCCAACACAGATTTCTCTGCTGTATCATCACATCACTCAATCCTCCCACTACCCTCAAGAATCAGCTACAAAGGATGCCTGCTTTGTCATACATCATCACTCTGGACTGGGACAATTGAACCATAGATTTTGTCAGGGCTTTGATTATCTTTCATCCTTCCCTGAAATAAGGGACATCTTCCACAACATCCTTCCCACCCCTTCTAAAGTGGTGTGCTGTTACCCACTCAACCTACACAATGCCCTAGCCCATCCCTATGCATCCCCCCTCCCCACCCCTCCAAACCCTTGCCACAGGGACCATATCTTTGCACAAGTTATGTTGGTATGACTACCAACCAGCTTCTCCTATCATGAACGGGCACCGCCAAACTGTGGCCAAGTGCAAAGTGGATAACACTGAGCCACAACATGCAGCTGAGCACAACATGCTCAACTTCAATGGCTACTTCAGAACCCAAGCAATCTGAATCCTTTCCTCCACTACTGGCTTCTCTAAACTACACACTTTGGAGTTATCCTTACAATGCATCTTCTATGCCTGTGATCACCCTGGTCTCAGTCTCAGGTAACCCACTTTCCCCACACTCTCCACTCAATACTTTAACCTTCCTCTGTCTTGTCACTCAGTCTCAATTGTGTCCCCATGTCACTTTTGGTGTGTGTCACTTCCCACCAGCCATTATGAATCATGTTAACCCATAGCTGCCACACCCCCCTTCTGCATTCCTAGCTGACAAACCAGCCACCTCCCTATGAGCCACTAGCCCCAGACTCTGCCTTGTCTCTCATCTACCTTTACCCATCTGTACCAACACTCCCCCGTCACAACCAATCCACCTGCCAGAAAATAGCATTGGCACTGTTAGTGTAGCCAGCAAGCCAGCACACCATGTAGGGGCACAGAGGTGTGTGTGTGTGTGTGTGTGTGTGTGTGTGTGTGTGTGTGATATGCTGTAAACAAAGTAAGCCCAGGTGTTTCAGAACAGTTCATACAGCACAAATAGCTCCTCAGCAGACAACCTCTTCAGTTTCTCATGTTGAACCAATGATATAATGAATTATGATTGCAGTGAGCAAGGAATCATCAGGGCTGTACCATGGCAAAATGATACCTCATCATATGAATCACATTTATTGTTACACCATGTTCACAGTCATGTCCAGAGATACCACCATGCATGCAGCCACTTGAAACATGCACCACACCACGGATGCAGGCCAGTGGAAGAATTATTATACTTGGGGGACAATCACCTGGTCTTGCATGGGGCTTGTGGCAATAAGCAAAGACAGAATGACACCTGTATAGATACATGTACATTATTGAGGACCAGATGAATCCCTTCTTATGCTGAGGATGGTCTCTTCCAACAGGATGACTGTCCATGTTGCATGGCCACAAAGGTGACAAGAGTGGTTTGAGGAGTGTGATAGTGAACTCGTGCTGATATCTTGGCCACCACATTTGCCTGAATATAACATGATGGAACACACTTGGGACACTGTGTAACACCAGCTCTGTGTCCACAAACCACCAGCCCATAATTTAAAGGAACTGCATGAGTGTGTCTAGTAGTCTGCTCCTACATACCTCTGGAAACCGAGCAAGGACTTGTTAAATTAATACGGTGGTCATAATATTTTGTCTCATCAGTGTAAAATCGGTCCCATCACAGTTCTCATAATGTAGAATATAAGTAGTAACGAACGTTAAAAATTAAAGCAGATCTTGTCACTGATGTGCAGGTCACATATGCCATGGCAGATTGTTCCAGCTGGTTTTTACTATTCAATACACGTGACTGTTTAGCTTATGGTTCTTTTAGACACTCCTTTTACACTCCTGAATGTAGTAGATCTGTATGTCTTTACTGACAGGTACTCTAATGTGGATCTGTTTGTACAACCATGACATGTATTGTCAAATTCTCTCATAAAGTGTGTTGGTACATTGCTTTATCAGTTATAGGATCTGGTGTAACTGACAGCATGTCACAAATACGTGATGTTTGCTTCATTCCTTAAGTTATTGATATTTTTGTTTGGTCACTGCCATTGGTTTTTTATGTTATGAGGATGATATTGAGGGTGCCTACCCATCTCCTAAAGACCTTGACATGACTAGGTTCAGCTAAGGTTGATAAAGGCTTCCACAAACTAACTTCTACCAAATTTCCAGAGCACCAAATTAGCCATGGCTGACCATAGTATAAGTATAGAAACTGGCCTTACAAGAGATTATAAACAGAATGGACATATTTAGATGATCTTTCTCTTTCTTGGACTGCATAACTGAAGGTACCATTGTAATTAAGGCCCAAGATGCTCTAATAAACCAAATGGCATGGAGATTGGGGGCCAACAGTTTGCAGCCTGCAGTTGCCATCCCCAGCACAAGTGGCTGTGCAGACGGCAATAGATGACTGGTGCCAGGGTAACTGTCAACATATATAAGATGTCAACCTTAGCAGAGCACTATCATCTGGAAACACTTTAACATGGAATGTCTGCAGAAACATCATGGAGAACTTCCAATTTGGTCCAGGTGGACACTCAAGAATTCTACAAATAAGAAATATGCTGGGAAAACATCACATTGCATACATTTTAATGTCATCTAACGTATATCTAAAAAAAGTAAAAAACAGACAATGCTTATCAGTGTGCTTTTATGTGACTAAGAATGTTCTTACAACAAAAGGTGTTGGTTATATACACATTAGCTAGAAGGAGAAGAATTATTTCATTTTACATTCAGTATCAACAATGTATTCAATGTAGGAACACTGTTAAATTTAAGTTCATTAGTTACATATTCCAAAGATCATTTGAACAATTCTTTTATTGATATGTGGAGCAATTCAGTTTACAGGATATGTATACCCAATATGTGTTAACACTAATTAACACATTTTTGTCCTACTCATGCAGTTACACTTAAAACAAGTTTATTAATTTTTTTTTTACAGGCTACTAGTTTTAAATAGATTTAGAAATAGAAAGAGTTGTAATGGAGAGATGATTTTAAGTTAAAATTAAAATTTGCTTTGTTATCTTCTCAGGCATTTTATGTTACAATGCAAATGATCAAATAATTTTGTTGGTGGATTTTAAACTCCCTGAGTTACTGGCACCTTTAATGATGAATAATAAGTCTCTTTTCCTCCAGTGTCGTAGGTATGGACCTCTCAGTTCCTCTCAAATTCTTATCGATTTTTTATGACAAATTTCATTCAGGGCAACTATATGTACTGTGACTGGGCAGTTAAAATGCACCACATATTATTCTTACTGCTTGTTTTTGTGCAATCAATACTTTCTAACGCTTGAGTCACCATAGAAGATTATTCCATAAAACATTATTGTGTGAAAATAGGCAAAATATGTTAGGATGTTAATTCGTTTGTTTCCAAGTAGCTATTACATGAGAGCAAAAGCAGCTGAATTTAATTGTTTGTGAAGCTCAGTAACATGCTTCTTCCAGTTCAAAGTTTCATAAATATGTGCACTCAAAAATTTGGAACATTTGACCCTATTAACTGATTATTACTCATGTGTGACATTAATTGTTGGTATAACTCAATTTGTTTTACAGAATTAAATACAGAGATTTTTTTTTTCAAATTTTAAAGTGTCCATTTTCTGAGAACCATTTAATAATTCTAATAATTCTTTGGAAAACAACATTTACAATGTCTTCTGATGCTGTCTCACCTGTGGGAGTTGTAACACTACTATCATCTACAAAAAGTATAAATTCTGCTTGTTGAACGTTAGGTGGAAGGTCATTCACCTACACACTGACAGAAAAAAAAGTCTCAGCATCACAAAGGAATTGTGCAAGAAACAAAAGTTGGTCGGCATATTGCAACATCTGAAATAAGATGTCTATTCAAACTGTGCGCCAATCGCATAAGAGTGTCAATGGTAGGATGCAAATCAATTCTGCTTCAAATACATGCTATAACAGCACGCTTGCGTGTTAGTTACCTCTGAGACTGAGCATGGTGAGCTGATGTTAGTCAAGAATGCACTAAGGTGACAAAGATGCTATTATGAACAACTCATTGAATTTGAACAAGATGTTTACTAGGACTATGAGAAGCTGGATGTTCCTTCTGTGATACTGCAGAAAGTCTTGAGAGAAATGTAGCCACTGTACATGACTCCTGCGATGGTTGCCACAAGAATGTATGGTCTCAAGATAACCAGGCTCCAGACAGACACATGGCAGTATCGAGAGGGAAGGCCATAGTGTTTGACACATGGCTCTGGTACATCGTGCTGCATCTGCAGCAGCAATTTGAGCAGCAGTTGGCACCACAATGAAAAAGTGAACTGTTACAAATTGGCTACTTCAAGGAAAGCTCCGAGCCAGAGTCCCATAGTGTCCATTCCACTGACCCCAACCACCGCCATTTATGACATCAGTGGTGACAACCAACAGCTCCCTGCAGGGCAGGTTGGAGGTCTGTCAGTTTTTCTAATGAAAGCCTTGGTGCTAGTAATGTCTGTTTCCGTTAGGGGGAGGCCAGTTGAGAGCCCAAAACCAACCTTACTGAGCCTACATTTGGAGTTCTGATCCGGGGTGCAATTTTGTATGACAGCAGGAGCACTCTCATGGTTAAGTGGTTAACCCATGCACCCTGATCCCAAATTTGTATGTCAATCTGGTGATTCAACCTGCTGTGCAGCCTTCGTGAACATGAACAGCATTCCAGGATGTGTTTTCCAACAGCATAATGCTAGCTCACATAGCACTGTTGTAACCCACCATGCTCTACAGAGTATCCACATGTTGCCTTGGCCTGCTTGATCACCAGATCTTGCTCCAATTGTCAATAAAATTCTTCTGGGTTTGAGGCAGCATTGTCAACTATAAAATTCCAATGTTTCGGTGACTGTTGCAAGGCGCCTTTCTCAGGGTGTGTTGCTAACTGCTGAAGAAGGTGCCTTGCAACAGTCGCCAAAATGTCGGACTTTTATAGCTGACAATGCGGTGTCAAAACCAGAAGAATTTTATTGACTGTGACAATGGCCACAGAAGCCTACATTTGCATCTCTCCAGTTGATTACATAGTGGACATCATCAAACGACAACTCCAGCACCATCCACAAACAGCATTAAATGTCCCTGTATTGACTGACTAACTGCAACAGAAATAAATGGAACTCCATCCCACAAACTGACATTTGGCACCTGTACAACAAAATGCATGCATGTTTGCATGATTTCATTCATCATTCTGGCAGTTATACCGATTATTAATGTACCAGCATATAACATTTGCAACAGCTATCTTGCACTTACATTAACCTGTGATCTTGCATGTCAACTCAATTTGTTACCTAGACAAATGTATTGCTGAAATTTCATTACTCTGCACTAATTGTTTTTTGGTGTTGCGATTTTTTTCCGTCACTATATGAGGTATAGGAGTGGACCAAAAACCAAACCTTGTGGGCCCCAATTTATGATCTCTCTCCAGTAACTAAAATTTTCTACCCTTTCAACATTATTTCAATCCATCAGCCCAACATTTTGCATTCTGTTTTTTCAAGTATGATTCCTACTACCTGCATGTAAAGCCATCAAATCCAAAAAAGTTTAGTTTTTCTAAGGGAATGACATGTTCTACACATTCAAACGCCTTGGAAACATCACAAAAAATACAAATTGGTGAGGTTTTATTAGCTAGGGCTGTACAATTCTATGAGTGAATGCATAAATAGCATTTTCACTCGAGTAACCCTTATGGATTCCAAGATGGGATTGCTACGTAAATATTTTCTATGTGAGAGACTAAAGAAAAAAGATGGATGTAAAAAATAGGATGATAATTTTTTAAATCTTTCTTGTCATCTTAACAGTTACAAATTTTAACTAGTCTAGACGAGTTCTCCAAGTCAGTAATGCCTTACATATATCACTCAAGACACAGTTTATCAAGTTGGAGGAACTTTTCAGAATTATTTTTGAAATTCCCTCAGCACCACATAAGCTTTTGCTTTTTACAATATTTACAATTCTATTAATTTCAGTGAAAGAGGTGGTATAGGATGAAAGAACTAAAATAAATATGCAAAACTAACCTTGGACTTTTAAGTGTGTATTACCCTGTAGGACACAAAGCTCAAATGTGGCAGTAAAATTTTAAATAATGGCATAAATGGCTCGTCTTCTGGCTTCAAAATTTTTCTACATGGCTCATCACCAGTGTTAAGTTTTGCATGAGAGTCTAGCACTCTGGAAGTTAAGAAATTCATCACACATTCTCAAACATAACATAATTCATCTTACGTAAAAGAGAATTTACTTTGAAAGTAACACTTCTCAAACCCCCCTTCGCAATATTTTCCCACAACATGTGACAAATGTAAACAGGTGTGACATCACACTAACTGAACCAAGGCCCACAAGAAAGACATTAAAAGCAGTACTGTATAGTCTTTGATACGTTTTACTGTCGGCAGATGCTTGTGTGTGCATTGTGTTTTGACACAATTATGAAAGATTTCCAAGTTTTTCCCAGATTTCCTGGTTGTCTTGGGGTGCAAACACATTATCAATCAGTGCCCTACTATCTTCCTGTACAGAAATTAGAAAACTGACTACTGAAATTAGGTTGAAATGCCCAGATAATGATTCCAATTCGTTTTTCTGTTCATATCTTTTTAAGAAGTCTACATGGATGTCTCCACAAACTACTGTTTCTTTTTGTCTGACAGGCTCACTATTGCATTTAGAGTTCTCAAAAATAGCTGAAAGTTTCCAAGTGGAGATATGTAAACCATTACTGTTATCAGTGAAATATTCTGTAGTAACAACTCACAAGCTCACTCTTCTAGTTTCCATTAACACAAAAACTATTTGTTTCAATATTTTTGACTTTGCGTGCAATTTCTACATATGTTGCAATTCCTCCTTCCCCCCACCACTAACTCTACATGAAAATGAAGACAGTCTTTGATCTCTGATATTTAATTTCTCCACCCTTGCAATTATGTGGTATTCAGAGAGGCACAGAATATCTGTTGTTATGAGCCTGCAGTCTGTTCTGTTCTAATTTATTTCAGTTATATCATACCAAACCCAAAAACTCCAGTAATGTAAGGGATTTTGTCGTCTAACTTTACTTTTCCTTTCCATTCACATGCAGGCCAGGATTTTTATATCACCTTCTCCCAATTGCAACACCAAGCACAATGCAAATATGACTTAATTTTAATCAAAAGGAATCACATGAGCTCCTTATTAACAGCCACAAGAGTGCTTTGTTGCTTCACCTGTTTCCTCTAAGTCACCTTTAATGCTATGTTCCAGGCTGTTAAACAGGCTGTTTCCCATTACTCCTATTGTATGTACCTGAATCTCCACATCAAAATCTCTATCCAAGGCCTACCACCTGGCTAAACTTGGCACTAGGTTTCCTTGTGGTTGTGTCCTGGCATTCTACACTTAGCTTTACCTGTAGTATTCTGTCTACACTTGCCATATGATTACTACCTCTCTGAAAGACTCTTTTCCTTCTACATGACTTTTCTACCAACACAGCCTTAAAGTTATTCCTACGAGTCTGCTGCACTCCACTGTGCTCAAAACTGGTTGACACACTTCTACTTCGGGTAACAAGTCAAACTAATTGCTAACCTAAATCCGAGATGTGATATGTTTTCTTCCTTTCCCTATTATTTTTCCACCTTCTCCTAGCTCCTACTGTCTGTTTCCCCCTTTAAGATACCTAATTCAAAATATGCTATTTCTAATTTTGACAGAATGGCACAAATCTTCCCTCACACATTCCACGAGTTTCTTGTCTGGAATACATAATCTAAAATTCCATGGAAGAGTCTCATTGGTACTTTACTGGCTTCCTCTCTACATTCACCCCATTTGACCATGAGCCCACAGTCCTGACAGGTTTCTCTCTTACTAATTAACCTATGAAAACATTCACATTTGTCACACAACACTACTTTAACAGTTAACTAAAAACACAACACAATTTGAACTGTAATATCATAATAACTGGTAAAATCTTATCTTTTGATGAGTTGTGCAGATAAGGTGTAGGTGGCTCATGGTCATAAACACAAGAATGTAAATACTCAGGTGTTTGCTGAACCTAAGTTTTAGGTGGCAGTAGGCACAAAGTGAATGAAAACTGAATAGCATGATATTTTCCAACAAGGACCTTGAACTGATACTACCAGGAAATTATGTAAGGTAACATACTGGCTATATTAAACTTTTGCAACTGGAGAGGACCCCGTGAAAAATGAGTTATTTTGTGCCAACATTTGCAAGAACATGCAGAAGAGAAATAGACAAACCGTTGAAAGATGCAAATATTAATTTCCACACAAGATGGTAATATTTTTTAATTAAATACCATGTTTAGATTCTAAGTTACAAACTCAATGTGACTACCATCTGAGCTGGTACGCACTTTGAAGTTTATAAGACTGCTATTTCACAATTGTTCGCAGCACCTTTTTGAACTTTTTGAATGATAGACCATGGGATGGTCAGCTGTTGTGACACAGCTTGTGCACTGCCTCAAGCTCAGACACTGTGTATCGCTTTCTCAGCCATGGCGATGGTAAGCTTCAACAATGCACCATGGTGCAATTGGCCGATAGCCCGTCCCTGGTGCAATTCACGAACTGCCGGTTAATTTAAACTTCTGAATGATTATATTGAGGTTGAAGCTCTTCTATCCATGTTTTCTTACAAATAAATTGTTTCTGGAGGGGGTCCACATTAAGCAGAATACAATTACTTCTTTTCTTCTACTACCCAGACACATTTTGCTGGAGTTTCAGCATCATCAGTGGGCTTTTGTTTCCTACTCTACTGTTGAATGCATACAAACTTGAGTTTTTAAATAAATATTTACAAACTTGAAAATCAAACAAGGTTTTCTACATATATACACAATTTGCTACCATATGCTGTTGTTTTCCTCGCTCTTTTTGTTTTGCGTTACATTTTTTTTTTAATTTCACAGTTTTTCATCTACAACCGTATAGAACTTAATGTAGAAAAGTTATTGATTTCAAAATTTTATGACTCTAGATTCTTATGGTTATGTCTAATATTAACTAACTCTATGTAGAACACTATGTCTTTGTGTCGGTGTTTGCAATATGTTTCACTTTTTCGGTTTCCCCTTTATCTTCAGTGTGAAATTGAACGCTGTAACTTTCACTGTCACTGTTTACAAACTACAAAAACAAGATAGGCAGTGGAACAGCCGAATGTGATCTGGGCAGACATTTCCAATCTCTGTAAGGTGTATTTCTTGTGTGTGTGTGTGTGTGTGTGTGTGTGTGTGTGTGTGTGTGTGTGTGTGAGGGAGAGTAGGGGTTATGTCTTCTGATATTTCTTTAAGGGCAGAGAACAGGATTCTGTTGCAGAGATCATTTGTTTTCCTTCACTTATGACTTTTTGTGTTTGGCAGTTTTGTTCAATTATTAGTGTTCGTAAAAGGCCGTAGCTGTTTTTGACAATTTCAAGTTCGTATTGATGTTTGTTTGACTGTGATTCATGTCAATAAAGTGTTCACCAAATTTCTAATGACAGCTGTTACTTTTTATGCTCTTTTTGTGTTCTGTGTATTTGGTATTAAAGTTTCTACTTGTCTGTCCTCCTTAAACTGATATCCAGTCTTAGAATGTTGGTTGGTAAATACCATATGTGTTGTGTTTGTCTGTGCTTCTATTGGTTGCCCTTAGTTTTCTTTGTATCTAGTTATCTATCCTGACAATTTTTAGCTGTTGATTTTTGAGTAATTTGCCTATTCTTTGGGCTGCTTTGTTGTTATAAGTGAGAACGTTCTATGAGGTTCGACAATAAAGTAATGACACTGACTTTCTTTGCAAAATGTGGCAACCCTGCATGCTTGCGTATGCACAATATCTTTGACATTGGTCTATAAGCTGCTTCTAGTCCAAGCGGCACATCGATGCAACTAATCAGTCATGAGTTGTGCTGTAATAAGTTAACACATGTTTGTGTCTCTTGTCACGGAAAAGGAATCGCATAATATTGCGCAACAGTATGCCATTTCTTTTTTCTTTAAATTGGGTGAAAACACGATGACAACTTACGGTAAGCTTCTTAAGACTTTTAGAGAGGAGGTTATGTCAAGACTTCAAGTTTTTCGCCGGCACAAAATGTTTAGTGAAGGCAAAACAAATGTTGAAGATGAAGACCACAGTGAACGACCATAAACCTCACAAACAGATGTCAACTCATACAATCTGATCGAAGATTATCCATGAAAATGATTGCAGAAGAACTGAACATCAATCGAGAAATGGTTCGTCTAATAATAACTGAAGATCTTGGCATGAGGAAGATTTGTGCAAAAATTGTCCCCAAAAATCACACACCACAACAGTGAGAACACAGAAAAATGTGGCAGCTGATCTGTTAGAGCACATGGAAATTAATCCACAATTGTTGAGCCGTGTTATCACTGGTGATGAAAGTTCGTTTTTTCAGTACTGTCCAGAGACAAAACGCCGAAGTTCACAATGGTGCTCAAAGGGATTACCCAGACCAAAAAAAGCCCACATGTCAACATCAAAAGTGAAATGCATGCTTGTGTGCTTCTTTGATTCCAAGGGAATTTTTCATAAAGAGTGGGTGCCTCCTGGACAAACAGTTAACCAATCTTACCACAAAGAAATTTTAGAAAGACTTCATAAAAGAGTTCTTCGTATCCATGCCAACATTGCTGATAATTGGATTCTGCATCACAATAATGCATGATCCCATACTGCTCTGTCAGTGCAACAATTTTTAACCTCAAAACAACCACCTTATTCGCCAGATATTGCTCCGTGCGACTTTTTCTATTTCCAAGAGTCAAAATGGCGGTCAAGGGACACCATTTTCAAACAACACAAGGTATCCAAAAAGCTGTGATGAGGGTCTTTGAGGTTATTACAGAAGATGAGTTCCAGAAATGTTACCATCAATGGCAGAAGTGCTGGAAAAAGCGTGTGCAATCAGAAGGGAACTACTTTGAAGGAGACAACACTAAACGACTAAAATGGTAAGAAATTTTTTTTTTTCACATCACTCTCATTACTTTATCGCCGCACCTCGTATATGTGTGTCGTTATGGGCAGTGTGTGAGCGCGTGTGCGTGTGCATTTGCGTTTTATGTGCATATTGTGTGTGTCTATGTTTGCACGTTGGTGACGAGCTGTTTGTTTTATGTGATTCAGTTTCTCTATAATGTTTGTGTCATATAAAGCCTCTACAGCTATGTGTTTGATTATCTGTGACTCATTTTTGTAGTTGTCTTCATGGAGAAAAATTTTGTTCATTCTCCAAAGCAGGTACTGGAAAGTAGATTGTTTGCCATTGGATGATCTGAGTCTTTTTGTGTGGCTCTATTGGTGGTAATGACTTTCCTGAATATGAAGAATAAGTGTTGGTTGTGATTGTGTACTGTGAGGTCAAGGAAATTTAACATTTATCTCATTTTCTGTTTTTATGGTGAATTTTGCTTTAGGGCAAACTGTGTTTATGTCACTGCAGAGTTGCTGCATGTGACTGAGTGTTTCCATATTGAAGACACATTACATCCTCTACATAGCATTACCAATACACTACTGTGCATTGTTTGGATCTTACAACTGTTTCAAGTGTCTTCTTCTCAGTTCGATTGAGGAAGATGTTGGCTAGGAGTCCACTGAGTGGTGAGCCCAGTTACAGACAAACAGAATTGCAAAATTAAAATGAAAAAAGGGGGAGCACATAGCAAACAAAAAACTAACAACTCATCCCCAACATGCAGACACATACAGACACATACAGACCATAAACACACAACAACACAAATGCAGAGAACATACACAAGCACACGTAAAAAACTAATGCCCAAAACAACATGCATATCAACAAAGCAGCCCACAGAATAGGTGACACATACAAAAATCAAGGCCTAAAAACTGCCTACAGACATAACTCAATACAAAGAAAACTAATGGCAATCAACACAAACACAACACAAATGATATTTACCAACTGACACCTCAGGACAGCAAATTGATTTACAGGACAGACAAGCCGAAACTTTAATACGAAATACACAGAACATAAAATAGCATTAAAAAGTAGCAGTTGTCATTCTAAATTTGCTGAACATGGTATGTTCAAGAATCACAGCCCAGAAAACATCAATACTGGCTTGAATATTCTCAACAGGCCTCCACAAAAACTAATAATTGAAGAAAACTGCCAAACACACACACACACACACACACACACACACACACACACACACACACACACGGAAGATACTCATTTGGCTGTTCCATTTTCCATCACCACAATTTTGTAGTTTGTAAACAGTGATACAAAGTTACATAGTGGTTTTTCACAGTGAAAAAAGGAAAACCAGAAAAAGTAAGTGAAACACACTGCAAATGCAAACACAAATACACAGCCTTCCACACAGACTTAATGTTAGGCCTAACCACAATATTCCTAGTTGTAAAATTTCAAAGTAAATGACTTTTTTACAGTAAGTTATACACTGTTGATGAAAAACTGTGAAAGGAAAACAAGAGTACTGCAAAACATACAAAACAAAGAAACCTATGGAATGTGATTGCAAGGAATATTTGTTTTTTTTTTTTTTTTACTACTTTCTTAAGAAGTAAAATTATGCGTGTACAACTAGTAAACAGCGTTTTTCCTGTTTATCAGAAAGAAAATAAGACACCACTGGTGACACAAACTTCAGAAAAATTCGTCTTGGTAACAGAAGAAAAAGAAATAATAGTGTTTTTCTGAAGGCAGACTCCCTCCAACCACAAATTTATATTATACCTATCTTCAACACTGGTACAGAATGAGGACATCTTCATATTCCTTTATACATCAATACTCGCAAAGAGTGGCAGCAGTATTACAGTTGTTTTGGTAAAACAACTTTACAAGTAATGCCCTGCTCAGCTTCTCCGGACCTGTGTTTCAACCCTACATCACCATACCAGTACCGGTGTCTAACAACAAGCCATCACACTAACACCAAAAAGAATGCAAATCTTGCAGTGCACAGTCTCAACATTATTTTTACAAAGTTGGGAATCCATATGGTACACAGTCTTCTATCTACAATGACTCAAGTAGTAAAGTTTAATTAGAATCAACTTGTAGTTACTGAGTGTTTCCAAAGTGTCAGCAGCAGATTATTCTGACATTTCAGTGAATATATGGCAGCAATTTCTGCAGTATTTTAACAATGCACTACCTCATACAGTACAGGCTGGAAACTACTGGCAGGGTGGATTGGGAACTCATAACTTTCCTCCTTACATCCCTGACCTCCTCCTATGCATTTTTGTTTGTTGTGATGAGAGACGCCATGATAACATTGAATTCAAAAGCAATGAAGAGGTAAAGAAATAAGTACAAAACTACGTTTGAGATCACAGTAAAGAATTATTAACTGAGGGGATAAGAAGAACCATTAGAGGAAGGTGGGACAAATATGTAGAAGTTGGTGGACATTACATAGAAATGTAGAGATAATACTGTATTGATCTAATCAGATTGTTTTGTTGTACAGTTATTTGTCTGTTTGGTTACTGAGTGACCCCGTATCTGGTCTAACATGAGAGAAGATGTGCCCGACAGCACTTAAAAGATACAGATGTTTGTGTGTTTGTATTTTGTATGATATATACATAAAATATAAAGTGCAGGACAGGTAAGAATTCTCACATATACTGGTACTTACTGGTTCTTCATTGGGTGTAAGAGGAACCAACAATGCGAACACTGGCTTCATGTCATTCTGCACTTCACTCTCCATGGACTCCTGCAACCAGAAGCATTCACTTATTTATTTATTGATTTACTTATGGCTTTCTGAGGCATTAAAAAGACACACATATAGAAGGGGAAAGTGACAGTGGTACACAAATTACTGTCCCTTGTGGACTATAGATGTAGTGTATACATAGAAGTAATAACAGAATGTAAGATCCAATATAAACCAAGGGTTCACATGAAACCACCCAGATTCCCCTATGCAAATTTCTGAGAAAATTATGAGACATAGATACTTGGAATTTGTGCCATCACAAACTAAATCAAAATGTTTGGTAAGAAAACATTAACACACTTCCATATGGGCCCCTTCCATAAACAGTAAAGCATGTGTGGGGTGACGGAGGATATTGCATCAACAATTTTTTGGTAGAGATCATTAAAGGCATGTACAGATGAACACATACACAGTGCCTTTCTCATAATTGCATAGGAAGAAAACCAGAAGCGTTATGTCAAGAGATTGTGGTGGAAATGCTTGGTCTTGGAAGATATGGACATACAAACTTCAGTGCAGTGCTCCACTAGCCCAACAGATCATCACATCTGGCTGTAGGGGAAGAAGCTGAGAAGTAGCTAATTTCTCAAGCATTCCCTAATAAATGATTCCCATTACTGTTTGCTCAATTAAGAAAAATGATTGAACTACACTCTCTTCCACTAGAGCACACCACACATTCATCTATTCTGTGCCTCTGACATGTCCCAAAATCTTTGGGGGCTTTCCAAGCCTCTGATGCAAATGCTGCAGCAATTAATCTTCTCACATGTAAAGAAGGTCGCTTCATTAGTGAAAACAGCATTCCCTAGATAGTTGAGTTTCTGCCTGATCTGGCCCAACATCTCAACAGCAAATTTGTGGCAAAGGTGCAAGCTTTTTGCTTCAATGCTTGCACAATTTGGAATTTGTAGGCATGCAAGTTAAATCATTTATGCAGCCATCCTTCTCTGTCAATCCCATCTGATAAGGATCCTATATCACACAATAATGAACCACAAGGGGATGGAAAACCTAGTGTATGCAATCTCTTTAGTAGATCTGTTGAACCTTTTCAAAGCTTTGCCAATAAAGCACAGTCTTTGGTTTGTCCTGCCCACAATATTTTCTATGTGACAGTTTTTATTTAAGATTCTTGTAATTGTTGTCCCTGTATACCTACAAGCTTTAAATTTGTGATTTATGATGTAACTGAAATTAAACTGAATTGTTACAGTACTTATGTGAAGAGCATCATTTTTTATTGTTTAAGATCAACTGCCAATTTTCACAACATACAGATACCTTGTCTACCACCACCACCACCACCACCACCTCCTGCAAACAATTGTAGGTACAATAGGAGCAACAGAGGATGTATAACACTTTCTAGAAGAACACTAGATTTCACTTTCGTTTCACTAGTTGGCTTCCTATCAATCATCATGAATTGGCCTTTCTGATAGAATAAAGAATTCATCACAGAACTGACACAATACTTCATATGCATCCAATTTGATCAGAAGCCACTTCGGAGGAAGAGTATCAAAAGCCCTCTGGAAATCTAGAAATATGGAATCAACTTAAGCTGCCCTGTCGATGGTCATCATCACTTCATGTGAATAAAGAACCAGTTGTGCCTCACAGAGATGACACAGTCTAAATCCACGCTGGTTATAAGTAAATAGACCATTTTCTTCAAGGTATTTCATAACATTAGAACACAATATTTGTTCAAGGAGATGGGTCATATGTGCTACATAAGATAAGAGGGAACGGGCTACAGTACTGGTATGATTTTGTAGTTATGCACAACTATCCAAAAGGTGGAGACGACTCCAACTACATATACAAAAAAGGGAATTAAGATATACATGTGGCACTCAAACGTTTAATCATTGCCTCAAAGAAATAAACTTATACAGCGGATTTTTTTGTTTGTTTGTAGGTACATCCCTACACTACAGTACCATAGCACACTACTAGAGCAGCCAATCCAGGCAGATAAGGAATTTGTCTGCATCAGCCTGACATTACTCTGACATTTTTGCTGCTGCCAAAAATAAATTATTGCATTATACAGCTGCTCAGTTCTTCTTGGCTCCTGTAGTTGCTTATTGCAGTATAGGGATTTCAGAGTGTACCAGGACTGTAGACATGTACTCAGAAACAAACCAACAATTAATTACTTCATTTTTTCAAGATAATTGAATCTTTAAGAATACTTCTTGTACTTAGCATAGCATGTAGATACAGATGTTAAATGAAGGTTAATCATGGGTGTTTACATGCAGTGGATGGCAATAACTCAAACACAAATATAACACTAGGAAGATAATTACTTTGCTCTGAAATTACTTTGCGCTGAAATCTCAGAAAAAAAAGAGTGCACTATTTTATGAGGACAACAACTTTTACTAAAAAGTTTACTGAAGGCTGTCTTATTACACACTGAGTGGTCCAAAAGCAATGGGTAGTAACTGGATGACATTTCGGTCATTGTATGCAGACCTCCATATAGTCCTAATAGCAATGTGTTTCTGATGCCCCACATTCAAACTGGTAGCAATCTTACCCACGGTACTGTTTATAGCCCCATGCGGTTCTGCGGAGGTAATGCGACATCCATTTATTAAAGATTAGTGGTTATTCTGTATCACAATTTATGCATGTGGAAAAACAGCCCCTCCGCTAATGAGTATCCACTCAAAAGGTTGTCAACCATCAAATCACAAATTATTGTTTAATCTCTGCAGGTCTTACAACTACCATCACCCCATGTTCAGTTTTTATCAACTAGTGACATGCTGCCATATTAACCCTTTGGCTGCTGCGGATGTGACAACTCGTCATGGTTCGCCGTTCTCCTGGTACGTCTGATGCGTATACATACGGCCGGCCTCGGGCCTTCCCTACAGCACTAAGGACATGTTTACACGTCCCGCGCCACCGGCCTTGCCACCGCTAGGGACGAGTTTGGGTGTGCTGAGTCACAGCTACCTGAATGCTACGGACATGTATACAAGCAGAGCTGTCTTTCTGCCCTCCCCTTCTAGTATCTGTTCAGTGGTCTGAGTGTGTAGTTCGAGAGTACGTACATTTTTGTTGTTGTGTTCGCTCTTTGCAGAATTCGACTTAGATTCCTGTATTTTCATCAGTTTTCTTGTTTCCTATGTGAGAAATCTGATGTCATCATGGTTGAACAGATAAAGAAATCCTGGATATGCTCAATAAGAGCGACAGTGAGTATGAATTATTTAACGTTGCTAATACAGACGAGTCTTCAACAGAATCTCAAAGCTGTAGACCTCAGTCCTTTACAGCAAAGGGAAGAGCACGAATTATAGTCAGCAGTACCTCTGAATCCGAGGAATCAGAAAGTGACAGTGAAACGGTTCAGAAAAAGAGAGTGCTCAAGTGACACATTCGACTGGAAAGAATCCAATTTCCAGCCTTTAAACTATTACTTCTATGACTTGAGTTCAGGACACACATGTCAATTAGATATTGACCCAAGCATTCTCTCATTTTTTGTGATATTCATGTCTCAACAACTGTTGCAATTTATTGCAGATGAAACAAATTGTTTTTATGTTAACACCAGAGAAAATATTACAGAATCTGAATTCTTGACTGTCGCAGCGGAAAGACACTGGATTTGAGGAAATGTATTGTTTTGTTGCTGTTTGCCTTCTAATGGCGCAAGTTAAGAAGTTAAAATTGGTCCAGAGATCACTTCTGAACACACCTGTTTTCAGTGAAATTATGTCCCGAAACTGTTTTTGCCTACTTCTGAGAATGTTACACTTCAGTGATAACTCTGCAAGTACTGGAGGCGACACACTGTTTAAAATTAGGACGAATGTTGACAAAGTTCGTAAGACGTTTCATAATTCATTTCGCCCACATCACAAGCTTTGTATAGATGAAAGTGTCTTGCTGTTCAAAGGATGATTATCTTTTCAGCTATTTATTCCAACCAAGCGAAGCAGATTCGGAATACATACATTTGTACTGTGTGACTGTCAGAGTACGTATATTTTAGATTTTATTCTTTATACAGACAACAACAGAAATTGGGTTCCACACTTTCTCCCAAAGTGGCAACGTAGTGGCAACTCTTACGGGACCATATTTGGAATAGGGACATATTCTATATATTGGTAACTGGTACTCCAGCCCGGACCTGTTCCTCTGGCTTCACAACCATGGAACAGCCGCATGTGACACCGTTTAAAAGAACAGGTGCAACATGCCAAAACTGCAGAAGAAATTAAAATGAGGAGAAACTGAGTTTAGGTCCACTGACACAGTCCTTGCTATCAAGTGGTGCGATAAGAAAGAGGTGTACATGTTGCCCACAAGTCACACAACACAAATAGTCAAAACAGACAAGACTGGAAGAAATACTGGTGAAAAAATAAAGAAACCACAATTTATTGTAGATTACAATTCGAGTATGAGTGCAGTTGACCATTGTGACACATTATTGAGCTCAGTGGGATCATTGCATAAGACTGTGAAATGGTATAAGAAATATCTTTTTCACATTCTGGATTTTGTGCATTCTAAATGCTTATGCTCTCCATTGGTTAGTAACAGGGCGAAAAATGGCACGCGCAAAGTTTCACCTTTCTGTTATAAGGGAGACTGTAGAGAAATATGCTACAGAACGGAGAAAAGATGGTACAGGAAGGCACTAAAATGACAAGAACCCTCTGTGATTTACAGGGAGACATTTTCCGGCTGTTATCGTGAGTGAACATTCACAAAAAAAGTATGCTAATGTGCAGATGTGTTGTTTGCAAGAAACAGAAAGTGTGCCAGGAAACTAGATACTGATGCAAAACTTGCAACGTTCCATTATATGTTGCACCCTGCTGTGAGACTTATACAAAGCAGCATTACTAATCATTGGGAACTAAATCTGAGGAAATTTATTGACGCTTCTGAATGAATTACTTAAAGAAAAAAAAGAGGCAGAAATGGAAAAAAGAAATATAAATCTATTTTTAACTTCGCCAGTAACAGTCCAAAGGCTGGATCGAAAATAAGGACGAGAAACAGATTCAACAGATGTAAAATAGTTCAAACGAAGCCTGACTACTTCATATGTAGAAGTCTGCTGGCAAATGAATGGACTTGGTGATTGCGATGGTGCAACATCTGTACTGTAGCAATGTAATTACACCGAGTACATTGTGCCAGTATAACAAAATACATTAATCTGTGTATGACACATTATTAACACGTAACATGGACAGTTATATTTTTTATCCTAGGTAGTACAAATACAGATCACACTCCATCTACTTGTACAACACGTTTTCCACAACTGATTTAAACGCCTTTGATCAACAAGAAATAACATGCCAAAGTTAAAACTCTTTTCTCAGTGTGATTTTTCTTCCTACTTTGCCACTGTTGTTAGCCAATACTGAAAATTAAACTCGTTGTTCAGGGGAGGGTAGGGGCTTAAAATTTGTTGTTCGCATGTGGCTGGCTTTGAACCATTAATAGAAAATGGTATTAGAAAAAGAAGTATCAAATACACTCTGCTTTCATCTTTTCATAAAAATCAACATCTTTCAACTAATTTGTATATTATTGGAAAATAGTAGAGCAATAAAAACTTTTATTTCTTATCATTGTGCAGTCATCTATTGCACTCTAAATTTCACCCTCATCACGCGTTCACACTACTAGATATGCTAACCTGAAGTTTACATTGTTTTTGGAGGTGATTTTTGCACCCAACTTTCATTCCAGTTGTACAGCTTGGTGTGTTTTATGGAGCATAGTTTTTTTAGCAAAATCAGAACGAAAATACCGCATTTTTGATGTTTTTACAAAATCTTCAATTTTGTGCTTAATTTATTACGTACTATGCTAGTACGTACGTACTATGGAAATGAAACTTTATATTCAAGAACTTTGTGTTATTAGGTTACTACATGCCAAGTTTCACGTTAGTCATAGCATTAGTTCAGAAGATGCAAGAAGCCATACTCTGAAATTTTTTCAGGGGCCTATTTTTTGGCAAATTTATCTACAATTTTCTGGCCCAATGTCGCTTGTAAAACATACAAAGTTGTACAAGATGTCCAAATTTTATTTATTTAAAACACTATTGCCTGAGATATTACAGCTCAAATTCGCCAATAACTACGCTGGCTCTGCACGAGTTGTATTCAGCCAAGAAATATTCAGCACAGAGCGGGTTGTGCAGCACAGGTTGATCCGATCCTGGCAGCGGCTCTGAGAGGCAGGCAGGCAGATGGATTACACCACAGGCCACTGCACTTCAGCATGCCAAGCAGGTGACGCACTTTCTGCAGTCAAAGGGTTAATAAATCAGCTGTAACAGACTGCTAAAGTATTACGATGTGACATAACGGGAGAGTTGTGGTGCCCTGGATATATTCCAAGTTCAGAGTCAGATTGGATGCGCGAGGGCCCCTCGGTGGGCCACGGCACGGCAGCAACAACGTGGTGCCCAATGTTAGCTGACGATGAGGGATAGGTAGGGCCATCGCGTGGATGGGAATTCCATGGCAACACTGTGTCACTGAAGGGGAAATACCAGGAGTGAAAAAGGTTTTTAACTTTGTGAAACCTTAATGGCAGACATTTCACAGTTCGTAGAGAAATTAATAGTAGCCAGATGAAGCATGCTATCTCAAAAAGACACATGTACATTACCAGTATTTGTACGATGATTCCGATGGTGTAATCAGACTTTTACTATCATTATTAGTTTAAAGTTTAGTATCTGATGGTAAATTATACAAGTAACACCCAGCAACGAATTTTCAAAATCTAAATGGTTCATCCGATTTTGGCGATTGACGTCTCTTTAGAAAGCCATTAGTGTAAACCTAAATCGGTATAAATTAAGTCATGTAACTTGAATAGTAAGTGAGTTATTGGAGGTCAAAGTGGCCGATTACTACCGATCGCATCAAGCCATAAGTACTCCACAGTTAAACGAAAAACTGGTAGCAGCATGCTTACAAACATATTTATTCATCTATGTCTTTGTTTATATCGAGATATACTATTCATGAAGAAATTGTTAAATATTTACTGTGTTTTAGAAATCACAGAGACATTAGGCTACTGGCCTACCTTCTGTTTCTATTCCATTGATATATGTTTATTTGATTTGTTGATGTATTCAAGAATGTGTGTTAGAGCTTGTTTATGGTCCAGCCATAGGAATATTTATTCAATTTCAAGTTAGTTAAATGTAAGTCCAGTATTTTGAATGTGTTTCATTATGACTGTGAGTGTGTGTTGGCTTGACAGGTTGGGAGCACTCTAGCCAGTCACACTGCTCGTGAATGGGGAGACTGGATGAAAGTGGGAGAATAGTACGAGAGAGGAGAAGAGAGGAGAGGAAAGGAGAGGAGAGGAGAGGAAAGGAGAGGAGAGTCTCTGGACACGGGGAGGGCTGGACAGTCCGGCACAAGGGATGCATGGTTGCGAGAGAGACTTTAGTGTGGAGCGGTTCGCGCATGGTTGTGAGAGAAAGAAATACTTCAGAGCGCGGAGTTGTGAGATATCCGAGGTTTCTACAGTGAAGACGTAGTATGCATTTTGAAGTAAATATCTCATGAGCTATGTTGTCGCTCATAACTAATTACTTGCAGTAGGAATCAATTGTTTCCCTGTCATTCAATTTATATTTTATTTAATTGCTGGACCATCGACACCAATAAGTGTTCTGCAGAAACAGACTGCATTCTCAAAAGTACTTCTACTATTGTACTCACCATTTAAAGTCATTAAGACAGTACCAGCAGATTTTATTTAATTGCAATCTTTCATTTTTAAATTTCTACGTTACATTCACAGTTGCTGAGTGATAGGAATTTTCGACCATTCAATTCATGTGTATATTCATATTGCATACTGTAGACTCAGCAGTATTAGGCCTGTAATGCAGCAACTATGTATCGCAGCACCTAGACAACGAAAACAGCCAAAATTTTTAATATTTCAACTCTCGAGTTTGAGGGTAGATAGTCGAGGCCCACCATCACCACACCATTTTCTTTTCTTTTTTTTTGAAAGCCCACAACATCTACACTTGCATCTTACATTTCATCAATTTTTCAGGTGTTAGTCCAGAATACTTAGCCATGTAAATGAGAGGGGTGAATTGAGAGTACAAGTAGATGGAAAAGTGTAACTGCCCAGTTTGCACTGACCTGTTAACCAGCAAAGCAGACAGGTCGTTTGTCCAGGATAGCAAGAACAGGAGGTTGGGAGAGAGGGATAGTAACAGTGCACAATCTGATATCCTTAAAAGCAGAGCACTCTCACAATCTCCATGTCCACACATAAATGCTCTGCATAGCACAACCAATAAATGTAATCAGGCACTTTTGTTTGGTAATATTCTTTGACAATATCACTTTACCAGTATTTATTCACTGACAGATAATATGATTATACATTTCATCTAAGTAAGCTACTCACCATTATAGAAACTCCTGGACGGAATAATACACAAAATAAAGGTAACCCCTCTTTTACAGTTGACTGATGTGTGGCGCACACACAAAAACAACAGTAACCTATTTATACTAACTTTTGAGCTCTTGTTGCTTCTCTAGTATAATTACACACATCCATACACAACGACAGAGATACAAAATGCACACATCCTTGGCCATGGGCAAGTCTCATCATGGCCATGGGCATTACGTGTCTGGGTGTACGTGTTGTTGGTGTATGAATGTGTGTTCAAGAGGAAGAGCAGGAACTTAGAAGTTAGTATGAAGTTTTCTATTGCATGTTTCTATGTATAAAGCATCAGTCAGCTACATGTGAGTGGGTGGGTTGAGGGTGGGTTGGCTGGTTGGTTGGTTTGTCTGTTTGTTTGTTTTATTGATTGTGCCAGACTACTATGGCCATCATCCCCTTTTTCCACGAATTTTAAACATCACGAAGAATAAGAACAAACTATGGTGATGACAAGAGACGACACAGGGCAAGAAAGACGCATACAGAGACCAGAAAAAAGGAATTAAAATTTTCACCCAGTGTTAGTGGTTGGCCAACGATAGAAACAAAAAAGGAAAAGCTAACCACCAAGAAATGCACTAAAGTCCCCAGCCTCGACAAAAAAAAAAAAAAAAAAAAAAAAAGGACAAACACTTAGATCAAACGATAAAAACCCCCTGCACAAATAAAACACAAAACTAAAACTGCCATTGCAACGTCATCTGATAAAAGTGCAGGAAGCATATCAGGCAGTGCAAACGTCTGCCTGAGTGGAGTTAAAAGCGGGCAGTCCAACAAAATGCAGACCATGGTCAAAGCTGACCCATAGCGACATAAAGGTGGGTCCTCGCGGTACAATAAATAGTTGTGTGTTACTCAGGTGTGGCCAATGCGCAGCTGGCACAGGACAACAGAGTCCTTGCGAGGGACCCGCAAGGAAGAGCGCCACGCATCAGTAGCCACTGTGATGGCCCGAAGTTTGTTGGATGAAGGAAGGGTGTGCCATTCCTCAACCCAGGTGCGAAGTACCTTCAGCTGCAAAACTGACCTCAGGTCACTCTCTGAAAGGCCAATCTCCAAGGCTGGTGCACCGACAGCCTGTTTGACACCAACACGTTCATTTCCCGGGATGCCGACATGACCCAGGGTCCACACGATGACCGCAGAGCAGCCGCAATGGGCAAGAATATGGAGGGTCTCCTGGATAGCCATAACCAGATGAGAGCGAAGGAAACACTGGTCGATAGCTCGTAAACCGCTCAGGGAGTCACTACAGATAATGAAGGACTCACCTGAGCAGGAGCGGATATACTCTAGGGTGCGAGATATGGTGACCAGCTCGTCAGTGAAGGGTAAGAGCATAACTGACACAATCAGCAACGATTGAACCATCAGTACAGACGACGTCAGAGCCTTGAAACGTGGCAAGGATTGAAAGAAAGCAGCAGTGGAGGGCCTAAGGAGGAAATTAATCCTTCGGGCCCTATGCCAAATCGAGCCAAAGGCATGGGCGGGGCTCACACCACTGGGGTATACGCAGAGGGACCCTGAAAAGAGATGGAAGAGGGAAAACCGCAAGCCCAGAGAGAAGAGCTCTCACGCCAACTTCGATCTTACACCCTGGCCGGGGCCCCTGTTCTGGAAGATGGACGACTGACTGAGGGAACAGGAGACGATAATTGGGATGCCCGGGCAAGCTACAAACATATGTGTCATAAGTGGCCAGTAATTATTGGTGCCAAAACCACAATGGAGGGACACCTGCCTCCACAAGTATGCTATTGACAGGACTGGTCTGGAAAGCTCCAGTGGTGAGTCAGATCCCACTGTGAAGGGTGGGGTCCAGCAACTGCAATGCAGAAGGCGATGCCAAACTGTAAGCCAGGCTCCCATAATGTAGATGGGGCTGAATTAACACCTGTTACAGCCATAGAAAGGTAGACCAATCGGCACCCCAGCTAGTGTGACTCAAGCAACGAAGAGCGTTAAGTTGCCACCAACACATTTGTTTAAGCTGCCGAATATGAGGCAGCCAAGTCAACCAGGTATCAAAAACCTCCCAAAAACCGATGCGCCTCCACCACAGCAGGAGGTTCGCCGTCAATGCTGTGGCTCAGGGAGAACAGTGCATTGCCAGCATAAATGCATAACACAGGTCTTGGCAGCCGAAAACTGGAAGCCATGCGCAACAGCCCAAGACTGTGCCTTGCAATAGTACCCTGCAGGTGCCGTTTGGCAGCTGCAATGCCAGTGGAGCTGAAGTATAGGCAGAAGTCCTCAAACAAAGAAGCTGAGACAGATGTTCCCACCGCCACAGGGAGCCCATTAATCTCATTAAAAAGAGACAGACATTTAATACAGATCCTTACGGTATCCCATTCTCCTGAACTCAGGAGGAACTATGGGAGGCCACAAGTGGCACAAGGAAGGAATGAAGCGACAGAAAATTTTGTACGAAAATCGGGCAGACCCCTAAGACCCCAACCATGGAGTGTAGAAAGGATCTGATGTTGCCATGTCATATCGTATGTCTTCTGCATGTCAATAAAGACGGCGACCAGATGCTGACGGTGGGCAAAGGCCATACGGATGGCAGACTCCAGGTACACTAGATTATTGGTGGCAGACTCGTCCTTATGGAAGCCACCCTCATACGGAGCCAGAAGGCCCGAGACTCAAGTAGCCAACTCAACCTCCGGCTCACCATGCATTCGAGCAACTTGCAAAGAACGTTGGTGAGGCTAATGGGGCGGTAGCTGTCTACCTCCACTGGGTTCTTACCAGGTTTCAACACAGGGATTGCAATGCTTTCCCACCATTGCAACAGGAGCTCACCCCCTCAACCCACATATGGTTGTAAAGGTCTAGGAGGTGTCGCTGGCAGTCCACCAAGAGGTGTTTGAGCATCTGACAGTGGATGCAATCTAGGCTCCGATGTCCCTACTGCTCTTTCAGGGAGCGGAAGGCCAGTGCGTAATTCGCAGAAGCAGAACACTGAGAAAAATGCTCCGCTACGCGGTTTGCAATTGTGTCAGAATCAGTACAGACTGTTCCATTCAGGGAAAGCCCAGAGATGCTGACAGGGGTCCATTAGCCATAGAGTCACCTGATGTTTGCCCATCCTGTGATGGAGAGGTACAAAGGCCAATGATGGAGACATACCTTTGCCAGCACTCCTGCATGTGTTGGCGAATGAAGTGGCGGGCTCGTGCACAGAGCCGTTTAAAGGCGATGAGGTGTTCCAATGAGGGATGCTGCTTGTGATGCTGGAGTGCCTGGCTGCGATTTTTAATCGCCTCTGCGATCTCAGGCAACCACCAAAGCACAGTCCTCAGCTGAGGGGACCCAGAAGAACAGGGAATGGCAGATTCTGCAGCAGTAATGATGCCGGTGGTGACTGAGTGAACCACTGCATGGATTGCGTCATTGGAAAGTGGCTCAATAGTGGCAATTGAGGTGAAATCCCAGTCAGCCATATTCATAGCCCATCTGCAAGGGCGCCCCAAAGTGACACTGTGGCAGTGACAGAAAGATTGGAAAGTGGTCACTACCACACAAATCGACATGCACACTCCATGGGAAAGATGGTAATAAGCTAGGGCTGCAGATCGAAAGGATGGCTGAGTACGTGCCATGCACCAAACTGAAATGTGTGAATGCACCATTGTTTAAAAGGGAAAGGTCGAACTGTGCCAATACTTGCTCAACAAAGCTGCCTCTGAAGTTGTCACTGATCCACCACACAGAGGGTAATGGGTGTTGAAGTCGCCTGATAATAGAAAAGGTGGCTGCAACTGGGCTATCAGCACCTGCAGGACATCACCATCCAGTGGAAGATAGAGACTGCAGACAGTAGCACCCTGAGGCGTCCACACCTAAACAGCGACAGCCTCTAAAGGTGTTTGTAGAGGGACAGACTCACTGTAAAGAGAGAAGTACATAGATGCAGACGCCACCAGATGCCCTCTCATAAGCTACCTGGTTCCTATAATAACCCTGATAGCCACAGAGGGTGGGGGTTCACATCGCTAGAAACCAAGTTTCTTGAAGAGCAGTGTAGAGGAAAGGGTGAAGGCTGAGAAGCTGTCGGAGCTCAGCAAGATTGTGGAACAAACCGCTGCAGTTCCACTGGAGGATGACATTGTCCATGGCCTAGAAAGGTGTGAAGGGACCGGAGAGGCAGATTACGCTGCTGGGTCACCTGCTGCCACTGATTGAGTACCTGTGCAAGTGATATCCATTGTGTGTGAGAGTCCAGCAAGATCTAGGTCCTCAGCAGACACTACAGTCTCTACCTTGCCCTCGACACATAGCTTGTAGGTTGTGGTGGGGAGGGTGCCACTGCAAGTTAATTCGCCTTAGAAGTCTTCTTCTTGGACTTTTCTCTCTGCTCCTTGGGTTTCACTGGCTGGGAGCACTTCACCAATTCAGACTCCGGGACAGAGGAGGATTGCAAAGCCCTACAACCAGCTGCTTGTGGGCATTTATGCCACTGTCAGGTGTCATCCTTCCCACTTGTGGAAATCTGGGAAGGGAGAGACCCCAAGAGACCCCTTGCTAGCGAGAGGAGCCAAAGAAGTTGGACACTCCTCCTGCTTAGAAGCAGGGACAGACATCCACTATGGGTGGGGGGGGGGGGGGGGGAAGTTTTGTTCCTGAGGTAGGTGGCGCAGGAGCAACAGGGTAGGTAGTGCCCTCCATGGGCAAGGGGGCACGTGCAGTTTTATGGCTGGGTGAACTGACAGGAATTTGCTGAACTGACGGGGCTATCATGGTTGTCATAGTGGAGGCATATGAGGAAGTCATTTGCACAAGATGGAGTCATTCATATTTCCTCTTAGCCTAAGTATAGGTCAGTCGGTCCCACCCACTCTGACCAAGGGCCTTCCCCATGGGTGCCACCCAGTCTCAGAAAGGGCTACCTGGCAGGACGGCCGTTGCCAGGAGTCCTGATGCCCCAGGGAGATAGGCATCTACTCCTTGGCACACATGGAGAGTTAACGGTGCAGGCATCAGCAGAGCAATCCCTGTGTTGTCAGGGGGCTACAACCAACAGGGTACATGGTGGCCCCACCATAACCGACTGGCTACCGTGCTTGATATTAGGTGCAAGGGAGTCCATGGCCGTCGTCTCTTCAAAAAGCAACACTGCACAGCGCATGGTGGAAATCGCACCCAGGAATGTATACCTGCCGAAGAGATGGAGGACGAGCAGGATAGAAATGTGACGACGAGAAATCTGGCTAAAAGTCTCAATGCACAATAGACACAATGCACCATTTAAGGCACCCTTCCCCAATTGGCTCGCTCTTCAGAAGAATTTGGAAATATGGAGGTCAAACCCGAGATGGGACCATCACGTATAAGTCGAAACGTTTGAGACTCCTTTTAGTCAGCTCTTATGACAGGCAGGAATACCGGAATACTGCGGGCCTATTCTAACCCCTGAACCCACAAGGGGGGGGGAGGGGGGGGGAGATGTATATAGTTGTGATAAGGACATGGACAAGATTCAAAAATTAGTACATGTTATTTGATTGCTGTTAACCACAGAACTTCAGACAGGACATCGTTTAAGTTAAATACACGATTGATTCCTGTAATAAAGTGTATTTTAACCATGTGTGCTTTTTGTGTTGTTGTAAGAGGACACTGGCCACCCACCTATCATACCATCCTCTCCTCATCAAGCCAGGAACCACAAAACATTACAAGAGGGACCAGCCACAACAGTGAAGGCTTATATATTGTGCATAGTTTGCTTCTTTTTCTTCGAGGTAGGTATTTATCAATTGCACTCATCTCAGCACTTCACCCCTTCTGCCCTAATTTCCACACCACAGACATTGCTCATTTAACACAAGTGTTTACACATTCTGGTGCCTTTTCCATTTGCATTGTCACTGCTCCCTCCTACTCATTGAAAATAATATTTTGATGATCAGGAAATTTACGCTGGCTTGAGGAGATGGTTGAAACTTTACAACTAGCCTCACAGTCAGTGAACAGTAACGTAACTGGGCTTGCAGGGTAGATACGGTGTAAACTGCATAGTACGGTAGTTGTCATTGCTGTTCCTGACCTTGAGTAACAGAACAGTCTGTGTGTAAGAGATCTGTAAACGAACAGCCCAAAAAGAACTAGAGGCAACCCCTGAGGCCCAATATCAATTGTAACAATGATACCAAGTAAGCTCAATCTCCTCATTATCTTTAACTTATTAGCAAACACCAACAAATTAAGACAAAAATAAGTGCTACATATGTTCAAACACACACTGCAGTTAGGCACAAAAAAATAAACAAACTTGGGAGGACGGTGTGTGACCACATCACCAGTTCACTCACCACATCTTCCCTCGGCACCAGCGAGGGTGGTGGGCAGCAATCACTCTCTGCTTCCAGTATGGCATCCAGCACTGCCTTTGTGGAATCCTGACAAAAGACACAAAAATTAGATGACTGTAGCATGTTTGGCTGAGACAAACTACAAAGCAGATATATCTCGATGCATTCAAAAGTTGTGTATGCAGAGGCCCCACACAACAAAAAACTGGCAAACTCTGGCACTCAATTTTTGTAAAACATGTACAGGGAAAAATACATCTGTCTTCATTCAAAAATCGTGTTTTTAAATTGAAAAGCAAGATTGTTTAGAGCTTTGAGAGTCCATCTTCAAATCCTTAACATTATTTTGTCTCTTTGGGCCCCACTGGTCATATTACATTTAATACAGTTTAATCTTATGAGAAATAATTGTAATTCACAAGAGGACCTTGTTGATGGTCATCATAAATATTCTGCTCTCAAGACTTGAAGGTGAGTGCCCAGATATCAATTTGGTTTGATTCTCAAAAGTATAAATATTTTTATTTATAAATTATTCAATTATTATCAATGTTGATGAAAATGTTGAACCAAAACTTATTATGAAAATAACACAACATTTTTAATTACTGCATAAAATTGTGTAAAACTAAACAGGAGATAACACTATTACTCATCTGCCTAATTTTTCTTTTGATGGTAAAGCATTTCAGATACCTGTACAAAATTTTAATTTAGTTTCATGTGATTAGTAATTTTACATAAAAGCATTATTTTCATTTGTGTGTTCATTCCATTCTACAGGATCTGACATACTGATAGATATTTAAAATCTATCAAATGCCTTGCCTTGTCATACTATATGCCACTGATTGCACTACAAGAAATTACCTGAAATCATTGCCATTTACCATTTATCTGCCAACACATGAGGCATGCAAAAATTTAGTTTCCCCTGGTAAAGCTTACACTGACTCTTTCAGGCTCTATCAAACTAGCATGTGCAGTACAAATATTTAGGGGACCTACACAGCTGCTCACTCCAGATGAGTTGTAACCAAGACAATACAGATGTGTGCACAACTTGTTATCCCTGAGGAACTCTGTAAATTTAGTGAGAACAGCAATGTCATTTACAGATCTCAACTACACATTGAATGGCTACTTCTATTTCTATCCAATACTGTGGCAAAAATGTCTAGTGTGTGGGACACTATAATCAAGGAATCCAATGAAATAAAGATGCATGAAAACTTAATAAATAAAGACAGAGGTTTCAATTTAAACAAGGTGTGGGTTTGGCATTAGTTTATTAATATCTTGCCAGACATCACAGCCATTTGATGGAAAACACAGAGAATGTGTGTGTTTTGTGGAATAGCAGTGTAGACTCAAAAAATAAAAGATGACCGAAGGGCATAATGAGTGCTATGAGTCAAACTCTCAACCAGCTGTAAATAACGATGTGAAGCCAACAATAGTTCACAATCTGGTTGGACTCAGGCAGCTAGTACACACAACAGCACAACTTGCATCCCCTGGTGAAGAAGAGATGGTCAGTCATCAAAATATCGAGCAAAAAAACTGGCATTGACCAACTTGGCTGAACAGCGCGAAATGCATCATTAATAAGAAAACATCTGTATTCTTTTTAACATGAAACCAACACCAATCAATCATAAATTTTATGTCAAATACTTCCATAGTAGGTTTCAGGCAGAAACTGAACCAAATCTGCTGCACTGTTAAACCTTACCTTTCAATGTAAAAACTGTAAAGATTTAGTGATAAAATGTGGCAGAGTAACTCATTTAAACTCCTGCTGTACACGCATAAACCTAGAAAGCACGTAAAATTTCATGGTTGATTCATTCAAATCTGTAATGACATATCTGTAAAAACTGACTTCTAGGGCTTATGCTCCACTTTCATCCTGATCCCTTTGTATAATAAAGGTATTAAACAGAATTGACACTTTACCTAACTCAAGTGGAATTCTTTTCAAGACAGAATATTTGTGTGTTACACATTTATTAACAGTTGAATGTTGCATCATTATTTTGTGTGTATGACTCTTACCTTCATCAGTAATTCAGTTCTACTTAGCTTGTTTCCTACCAGAATCAGGCAAATATTTTCAGGTACTATAAATAATTTCCTATTCCAATACCATCCTGGTAAATGTTACTGTTATTTTCAAACTGTGTTCACAGCAACATTCTTAAGGGAGCAAATCTAATGTCAGACTGTTCCTGGAATGCCCAACTGTTGAAAGAACTCTATAAGATGTTCTAGAGTGGATAGCAAGCTTCTGTTTGAGAAAAAAAAAACACGTTTTTTATCTGTGACAAGTAGCCCCAGAATATTACACCTTACAAGATAAGCAAATGAAAGTACGAAAAGGTCAAATTTCTGAAATTTTCATCTCCAAAACCTGCTATTATCCCTACCACAAAAGTTGCAAACTTAAGACCTGTAACATGTAACTTCAAGCTTACACTCTTATCAATATAAAACAACGAAGAAGCTTTGTTTACTATACTTGCACTGACAGAAAAAAGAATTATTACTGCTTCTTTAATAAATAACGTTATTGAAATGTAACAAGAACAAAAATGGAGCAACTATTGATTCCTGTGGTACATCTGTAGTGATTATTCCCTATTCTGAAGAAGCTGCTTCCTTGTGCACACTTCATGAATTTCTTAATGTGAAACTCTGCATCCTTTCATAACAATGAAACAATCAATTATTAACAATATAAACAATATAATCAATATAATACAGCCTTTCCTTTTCATATCATCCAGATCTTCCAAGAGAAGAAGGAGCCACTGGCTCTGAAAGCTTGTGAAAGTTAAATCCTTGTGTGTGTGTGTGTGTGTGTGTGTGTGTGTGTGTGTGTGTGTGTGTGTGTGCGCGCAGCTGCCACTGCTTGGTGAGTAGATTTTTTTACATTATATTTTCTGTATCCTTTTAGTTAGACATATTTAAAACATGTTACCATCAAGATCTCTGCTACCACAATATTCAAGCTTCTCTAGTCGAATACTGTATTTACTTATTTTGCATTTTTTGCCTCCCTATTGTGCTATTGAATTATCTTCCACCTACAGTAAATTAAGTCTTTTTTGCCAGAAGTGAGTAGTAAGAATACTGTATAAAGGAAATCACTGCACATCTTGAGAAACATTTTTGAGGATCTTTAGTTTCCTATATCCATTTCCCAAACATTTACTCCCTAATGGTTTCTGCTGCAAAAATCTGTGTTGGCTGAATTGCTATCTGCACAATCACAATACAAGACAAAAATAATTTTCATGTATATTTTCTACAGTTCACAGCGGAGTCTGGTGCAAGAGCACACAACAAGGTCCAGAGTAATGAAGTAATAGACTGGAAATCCCATCCGGTTAAAATGAAATTACAAATGTACCACATAAGGCACTCTTTCCTCAAATTATATAACTGGATTCAGTGGTTGAAATGCTAGCAACATGGCAAGTAAGTGTGTTGTTTATAAAGGCAAGTATTAATGTACTGTAACAGGGCTTAGTATTTACACAGATTTAGGTAATTATTTTTTTAAAATACCAATGTAAAAAAAGTAAATATTAATGATGTAAATAAAATAGAAAGAAACTTCCACATGGGAAAAATATATTAAAAACAAAGATTCCAAGACTTACCAAGCGGGAAAGCGTCGGCAGACAGGCACAATGAACAAAACACACAAACACACACACAGAATTACTAGCTTTCGCAACCGATGGTTGCTTCTTCAGGAAGGAGAGGGAAAGATGAAAGGATGTGGATTTTAAGGGAGAGGGTAAGGAGTCATTCCAATCCCGGGAGCGGAAAGACTTCCCTTAGGGGGGAAAAAGGGACAGGTGTACACTCGCGAGCACACACACACACGCACACATATCCATCCGCACATACACAGACACAAGCAGACATATTTAGGCAAAGAGTAAGGGCAGAGATGTCAGTTGAGGCGGAAGTACAGAGGCAAAGAAGTTGTTGAAAGACAGATGAGGTATGAGCGGCGGCAACTTGAAATTAGCGGACGTTGAGGCCTGGCGGACACAGGCAGACAGTGTTTGTTGGTAATGAGGATCACCCTGTGGCTAAACGTGCCTTGGTGCACGGCCAGCACATCTTGGCACAGTGTTACACCGTCCGAGTTATCTGGATACTTCCTGCCAACACCAACCTATCTGGACTCCGGAGATGGGAACTCGCCCTTCAGTATATCCTCTCTTCTCGATATACGCCAGGCCTCAATGTCTGCTAATTTCAAGTTCCCGCCGCTCATACCTCACCTGTCTTTCAACAACTTCTTTGCCTCTGTACTTCCGCCTCAACTGACATCTCTGCCCTTACTCTTTGCCTAAATATGTCTGCTTGTGTCTGTGTATGTGCGGATGGATATGTGTGCGTGTGTATGTGTGCGCGAGTGTACACCTGTCCTTTTTTCCCCCCTAAGGGAAGTCTTTCCGCTCCCGGGATTGGAATGACTCCTTACCCTCTCCCTTAAAACCCACATCCTTTCGTCTTTCGCTCTCCTTCCTGAAGAAGCAACTATCGGTTGCGAAAGCTAGTGATTCTGTGTGTGTGTTTGTGTGTTTTGTTCATTGTGCCTGTCTGCTGGCGCTTTCCCGCTTGGTAAGTCTTGGAATCTTTGTTTTTAATATATTTTTCCCATGTGGAAGTTTCTTTCTATTTTATTGACATCATCATTAACTTGAACCCAACAATTACGTTTGTTATTGTCTCTGTTGCATTTCGAAATCTTCTCTGTCATCTTACTTTCTCTTCTCGTTTGTACAAGTAGTTTCATTTTGTATTCATCTTCCCTTTTTCCGAATCTACCCTACATTTTATCCTGCCTAATTATACTCAATAATACGTAATTTACTTCCAAACCATAACCTAAAAATTTTGTAACGCTTTCAACATAACCGCTGCTATAAAATCCACTGTTCCAAGTTTACAAACATTTTGTGTAAACTCGTGAATACTATTTCACAGCTTCAGTTCCTTTCACCCATTAAACAACCATCTCAGTTATTTCCAACAACTTTCGTTTTATTTCCATTCTCGTTTTTCCCACATAACCGATCATTTTTTAGCAGCTTCCCACAGGTTTACACGTTATTATTTCTTCATCAAACAATTGTTAGCCTCATTCTCATAACCTGCCGGTCCACAACCAGTCCTTTGTATACATTTACACACATATTTGTCGAGATTTTACTCGAAAAACTTTTTCGTATTTTATTTTTTCGGAAATTATTTTTTCGATTTTTTTTTCGAAACCTTTTTTCATTCGAAACCTTTTTTCATTCGAAACTTTTTTCGAAAAATGTTTTTCGAATTTTTCTTGAATTTCCCCACCCTTTAACGTGATCTAGAGACAACATAACTACCTAACCTTTGCACCCATTGTTGTTCACCAACCTAAGTTCAACACAGGATCAACATAGCTCATCTCAGACCAACACTTTTTCGACTTTTTTCACACCTTTATCTCTTCCTATATAAATTTCTATTTACTTTCACTTTAACCTCATATTACCCTTTCCACCTTCTAATACCATGTCAACCTCACAACATCCCTACAACGATCCCATTAAATTTTATTTACATTCCCTCCGCAAACATGCCTTCACCCTAGCCACATTACGCTCCCATATTTTATTTACTCAGGCTTGTCTGACATTTGGCATTACTCCCAAAGGCCTCACACTTAAAGTTCCCATCTCTGGCTGCAATCGTTCTTTCCATCAGTCCTTATACCAGTTCCAAACAGCACAGTCCATAGCCCTCACCCACCTAATCCTTCACCTATACATCGACTCTGCCAATGAACACACCCGTCAACTCCTATCCCAAATCAAAGTCCTCAATCTTTCCTCTCCCACATCCACACCGGCTGTACATAGCGTCCTCCTACAGGCCAACCGCAAATTAGAACAGCATGCCACCCTCCACCTCAAAAAACTATCCAATCTCCTGGTTTCCCACCTCCGGATAGGCAACTCACTCACCTTCCACAACCTTTCCAACAAACCTCAACCTCCTCTCATTGCACACAGACCCAGTCTCTCCCATCTACTCAATCTCCCACTTCCAGCTCCAGTCCCCCCAACACCTCAAAATTCTAGTCAACACAATCTGGAACCACAACACCCCAATTCAGTAGTTAACCTTTCCTCCAAACCCCTCTCCCAATCCGAAACCTCTGTCCTATCCAAAGGCCTCACCTTCAGCCCCACTCCCAGGTTCAATCAAACTGCCCTTGTCAAAGATTTACTGTCCTACACTCGTAGTCTCTGCTGGAAATACCACTTTGCCACGAAGAAAAATAATCCTGATCCCACTCCTAATGATCCACCTCCCCAAGACACTATCCAAATTGAACCCTGCCTGCAGCAGTTCCGTCCTCCATCACAGCGGGACCCACCTTCTATTCCTCAAAATCACCCTCTCCAAACCTTCCAGGAATTTCTCACTTCCAGTCTTGCCTCTCAATCTTTCTTGAAAAACCTTAATCCTACTCCCAACATCGCCACAGCCGAAGCCCAGGCTATCCGTGATCTGAAAGCTAACCGATCCATCATCATTCTTCCGGCTGACAAGGGTTCCACGACCGTGGTACTTGATCGTCGGGAGTATGTGGTTGAGGGACTGCGTCAGCTTTCAGACAACTCTACATACAAAGTTTGCCAAGGTAATCCCATTCCTGATGTCCAGGCGGAGCTTCAAGGAATCCTCAGAAACTTAGGCCCCCTACAAAACCTCTCACCTGACTCCATCAAACTCCTGACCCCACAGACACCTCGCACTCCTACCTTCTACCTACTTCCTAAAATTCACAAACGCATACATCCCGCCCGCCCCATTGTAGCAGGTTACCAAGCCCCTACAGAACGTATCTCTGCCTACGTAGATCAACACCTTCAACCCATTACATGCAGTCTCCCATCCTTCATCAAAGACACCAACCACTTTCTCGAACGCCTGGAATGCGTACCCAGTCTGTTACCCCCCGGAAACCATCCTTGTAACCATTGATGCAACTTCCCTATACACGAATATCCCGCACGTCCAGGGCCTCGCTGCAATGGAGCACTTCCTTTCACGCCGATCACCTGCCACCCTACCTAAAACCTCTTTCCTCGTCACCTTAGCCAGCTTCATCCTGACCCACAACTTCTTCACTTTTGAAGGCCAGACATACCAACAATTAAAGGGAACATCCATGGGTACCAGGATGGCCCCCTCGTATGCCAACCTATTTATGGGTCGCTTAGAGGAAGCATTCTTGGTTACCCAAGCCTGCCAACCCAAAGTTTGGTACAGATTTATTCATGACATCTTCATGATCTGGACTCACAGTGAAGAACAACTCCAGAATTTCCTCTCCAACCTCAAGTCCTTTGGTTCCATCAGATTCACCTGGTCCTACTCCAAATCCCATGCCACTTTCCTAGACGTTGACCTCCATCTGTCCAATGGCCAGCTTCACACATCCGTCCACATCAAACCCACCAACAAGCAACAGTACCTCCATTATGACAGCTGCCACCCATTCCATATCAAACGGTCCCTTCCCTACAGCCTAGGCCATCGTGGCAAACGAATCTGCTCCAGTCGTGAATCCCTCGACCATTACACCGACAACCTGAAAACAGCTTTCGCATCCCGCAACTACCCTCCCGACCTGGTACAGAGGCAGATAACCAGAGCCACTTCCTTATCCCCTCAAACCCAGAACCTCTCACAGAAGAACCCCAAAAGTGCCCCACTTGTGACAGAATACATCCCGGGACTGGATCAGACCTTGAATGTGGCTCTCCAGCAGGGATACGACTTCCTAAAATCCTGCCCCGAAATGAGATCCATCCTTCATGAAATCCTCCCCACTCCACCAAGAGTGTCTTTCCGCCGTCCACCTAACCTTCGTAACCTCTTGGTTCATCCCTATGAAATCCCCAAACCACCTTCCCTACCCTCTGGCTCCTACCCTTGCAACTGCCCCTGGTGTAAAACCTGTCCTATGCACCCTCCCACCAGCACCTACTCCAGTCCTGTAACCCGGAAGGTGTACACGATCAAAGGGAGAGCCACGTGTGAAAGCACCCACGTGATTTACCAACTGACCTGCCTACACTGTGACGCTTTCTATGTGGGAATGACCAGCATCAAACTGTCCATTCGCATGAATGGACACAGGCAGACAGTGTTTGTTGGTAATGAGGATCACCCTGTGGCTAAACGTGCCTTGGTGCACGGCCAGCACATCTTGGCACAGTGTTACACCGTCCGAGTTATCTGGATACTTCCTGCCAACACCAACCTATCCGAACTCCGGAGATGGGAACTCGCCCTTCAGTATATCCTCTCTTCTCGATATACGCCAGGCCTCAATGTCCGCTAATTTCAAGTTGCTGCCGCTCATACCTCACCTGTCTTTCAACAACTTCTTTGCCTCTGTACTTCCGCCTCAACTGACATCTCTGTCCTTACTCTTTGCCTAAATATGTCTGCTTGTGTCTGTGTATGTGCGGATGGATATGTGTGCGTGTGTGTGTGTGCGCGAGTGTACACCTGTCCTTTTTCCCCCCCTAAGGGAAGTCTTTCCGCTCACGGGATTGGAATGACTCCTTACCCTCTCCCTTAAAACCCACATCCTTTCGTCTTTCCCTCTCCTTCCTGAAGAAGCAACCATCGGTTGCGAAAGCTAGTAATTCTGTGTGTGTGTTTGTGTGTTTTGTTCATTGTGCCTGTCTGCCGGCGCTTTCCCGCTTGGTAAGTCTTGGAATCTTTGTTTTTAATATATTTTTCCCATGTGGAAGTTTCTTTCTATTTTATTGACATCATCATCATATATATATATATATATATATATATATATATATATATATATATATATATATATATATATACACACGCATACACAAGCAGACATATTTAAAGGCAAAGAGTGAAAAGATCATAAAGTTGGGTTGTAGTCATATTCTTGCGTACTTTCAGCGGAGTAAACAGAGAATATGGTTTATTTGTTCTCTCTCTCTCTCTCTCTCTCTCTCTCTCTCTCTCTCTTTCCAGCAGTTTAAGTTGAGGGTGTCCTTTCATTGTTAAGTTCATATTTTTTGGAAAGTAGCATCAAGCTTAAGCTTAAGTTGTTTTATTTAGAAGCTTTAACACTAGTGTGGTTGTTTGCTTACATACAATTTGCATATATACATTTACATTATAGGCTTCACTCTGTTGTGAGTAAGTTCATTAACAGATATGGCAGTCAAATAAGTGCTAAGTTCTTGTCATAAATGGAAATAACTAGCTGAAGCACTAACTTGTAGGCCTAACTTTTGCAGCTCATATGTAACAAAAATTAGTGTACAGCAAAGTTTGTTAAGTGATTTAATTCTATTTTTAAGTGTGTAATCTGTGTTGCAAGGCATTATAAATGTGGATATTGCCAAAGAATAATCACAGTGAGAGCAGTATGTGTTAACTGTGGGTTGGAGCTTCACTTGGATTACTCTAGTTGGAGAACCAAATGGGGAACTCAGATTCTCCCACAGAGCTGAAAGACCTGCAAGAGAGACAATCAAATCACTGAACAAGAGGCAAATATTTGTGCCCTTCAGGCTGAATTAGAACACGTGAAATTTGAACTAGATAACTTGAAGGGGGAAATAGCTTGTACGAACTGGCAAAGTTAAGAAACAATGAGTGAAAGAGGAAGAGCTCTAAATCTCATTTATCTACATTTGAGTTTACAGTATCAAATAAATTTGTCTTGTTGCATGAAGTAAGGGGAGGTGAGGGGATGGCAGGGGAGGGGAACAGACCAAATAGAAGTGATGGTGGTATTATGATGTAGGCTTTGGAACAAAGTAATAATATTTCTGAATTTTGAAGACCCGTGGTTTAAAAAATGTATTTGTCAACATACCAGATGCATGCACAGTAATTAGAACTTCCTAGCCTTTTTGATTTGGACTTTATATCCTTTAAATTATGCAGACTATGATGTTCAACATATTTCCCAAGGAGAAGTCAAGCTTCTCCTACCATGTTGTATGCTCTAATAACACACAAGATTGCAGCTGGATAAATTCATCAAAGGTCTGATATTTCCACAAGTAAACGCCTGTCATTTTCAAGGCAAGAGCTGCATAAGGCCCTAAGATGACAATTACTGTTAGTGCTCGAGATATCAGTGAGTTCAATGTTATCAGTCATCATTATCTGGAGTTATTCCCAGATGATGAATTATAAATGCGGTGTCTCTGTGCAATTTCAAATGAGTTAGTTTATACTCAAAATGTCCGTCAACAGCGAAACATATGACAACTTACTGAGCATTTTTACGATAGTATTTTGATTAGTCTTTTCTACCACTAATTCTTTTTTACATGCAGTGATTATGCTTAACTACAGTCAAACACACACACACACACACACACACACACACACACACACACACACACTCTCTCTCTCTCTCTCTCTCTCTCTCTCTCTCTCTCTCCATGCACATTCCTAAAAATTCTGTCAAGCAAATACAATGATTTTGGTTTGTGCTAGAAGCTAATTTTGTTGTGTGTTAAATTTTTACTTATAATAGAATTTAAATTGCAATAAATGATAATTATCGCAAGCAGTTTCAATGATCTGGTCATTAGACAATTGTCATTTTGAGAAAAATTGTACTTCACATCTTCATAAAGCTGTGTAAGCTGTTCTCGCCTCCCGATGTCACGCAGAGTAAATCCGTGGAGTAATGGATGCAACATCGTCAAGATTTGAATTAATATTTCTCTCAAGATGACTGATCGAAATTGGTTTTAATATTTACTATTCCCCTCATAGATTTGAATGTATGATGTACCATAGGCAAATGAGCCTGACTAGTCCACAGCAATGCAGTTGGGCAACATGGACTTTGTTTTCCCACTCTCTGCTGCTGCGCATGCACAGTTCTCATCCTGCCACTGCTCTGCCTCTATGCTCGGAAGTGTCTCCTTATGTGACGTAAGCTATAGTTAGGATGAATAACATAGTGCTTTACAATATGGATACTGTCCAGTGGAAACTAGTTATAATAATCAGTTACTCCAGAACTAATGTTTTTAAGAATAGTTTACAAGAGACAACCTGGACTGAATTTTATAATGAGCCAAATTCCAAGACTAAATCTAATCTATTTCACGATAAATTCATATCATTATTTGAAACTTAGCTAAGCAGAGAAGACATGAAGCAGCCATGTAAAAATGATGGATCACTAGGGGGATTACAGTACCTCATGAAAGGAAAGGAGAAATTTTATCTGTTGGCAGGGAATAGAGATTGTGCAGTAGTTGCACATTACAAAAACTGCTCAAAGTTACTAAGAAAAGTTATTAAAATCCAAAGGACATGCATATAATGTCAAACGTCAGTAATTCTGACAAAAGACAGGCTATATACAGTGTTGTGGAACAAGAGACAGGGCAACCAGATAAAGAATAGGATAACACCACTATTGAACAGAATGGAAGGGCTATAAATGATGAATCAAATATAGCAATTACATTTTACAACCAATAGAAAGTATAGATACAAACATCTCAAGAGAAAAATCAGAACAGTACATTGAGAAAGTAACTCTCATTGAATTCAGGCATATGAATCAAATAATGGAAAATCCAGCATGGAATGTAACAATATTATGAAAAGGAAAGTTGCTACTCACCATAGAGTGGAGACGCTGAGATGCAGATAGGCACAACAAAAAGACTGTCACAAAGTTATATTTTAGCCAATAACTCATTTGTCAAAAATGTACATACATGCACACACACGACTGCGGTTGCAATCAAATGAAACCACACTGCAAGCAGCAGCACCAGTGTATAATGGGAGTGGCAACTGTGTGAGGTTAAGGAGGAGGTGGGGCAGGGAGGGAGAGGGATAGTAGGGTTGGTTGGTTTGTTTGTGGGATTGAAGGGACCAGACAACTAGCGCCATTGGTCCCTCTTTCCATGAACTTTAATCACACACAATGAATAAAAACAAACAACGGAGATGACACAGGACAAGGAAGACACAGACAGTGACCAGGAAAAAGGAATTAAAATCACATCGAGTGTGATAGTGGTTGGCTGACCAAAAAGGCTGACAAAAAAGGGAAACCAAGAAACGCCTGATTGGAGTTAAAAGCAGGCAGTCCAACAATGTGTGGACCACGGTCAAAGCTGACCCGCAGCGACATAAAGGTGGGTCCTCGCAGCACTATAAATAGCTGTGTGTTATCCAGGTGTGGCCAATGCACAGCCGGCAGAGGACAACACAGTCCTTGCGAGAGACCTGCAAGGAGAAGCACCACACACTGGTAGCCTCCTTGATGGCTCGAAGTTTGTTGGGAGAAGGAAGGGTGCGCCATTCTTCACCCCAGCAGCGAAGTACCAACTGCTGCAAAATCAACCTGATGTCACTCTCCGACAGGCCAGTCACCAAGGCTGGTGCACCGAGAGCCCGTTTGGCCAGCATGTCAACACGTTCATTTCCCAGGATGCTGACATGACCCGGGCTTCACACAAACACCCCAGAGTGGCTGCAACAGGCAAGAGTATGGAGGGACTCCTGCATAGCCATCACCAGACGAGAACGAAGGAAACACTGGTCATGAGCTCGTAAACTGCTGAGGGAGTCACTACAGATAATGAAGGACTCACCTGAGTAGGAAAGGATATACTCTAGGGTGTGAGAGATGGCTACCAGCTTGGCAGTGAGCCAGCTGGCAATGAGTGTTGTTCATAGTGATCCCTTAGAGTAAGAGCATGACCAACACGACCAGCAACCATCGAACTGTCAGGATAGACAATGTCAGAGCCTTGAAATGCAGCAAGGATTGAAAGAAAGCGGCAGCAGAGGGCCCCAGGAGGGATTGAGTCCTTTGGGCCCCGTGCCAAATCGAGCCGAAGGCATGGGCGGGGCACACACCATGAGGGTATACACAGAGGGGCCTGGAAAAGAGATTTAAGAGGGAAAACCTCAAGCCCATAGACAAGACCAGGGCCATTGTTCTGGAAGACAGACGACCGACGGAGGGAACAGGAGACGATAACTGGGATGCCCGGGCAAGTTACAACCGTCTGTAGCATAAACGGCCAGTAATAATTGGTGGCGGAACCGAAATGGAGGGACACCTGCCTCCACAAGAACGCCGTTGACAGGGCTTGTGGCGAGTCGGATCCCACTATAAAAGGTGGGGTCGAGCAAGCGATATGCGGAAGGGGATGCCGAAATGTAAACCAGGCTCCCATAATCTAGATGGGACTGAATTAACGCCTGGTACAGCCATAGAAGGGTAGACCAATGGCACCCCCCAGCTGGTGTGACTCAAGCAACAAAGAGCATTAAGATGCCACCAGAATGACTGTTTAAGCTACCGAATATGAGGAAGCCAAGTCAACTGGGTATCAAAAACCAATGTGTCTCCACCACAGCAAGAGGTTCGCCATCAAGATAAAGCCATGGCTCAGGGCGAACAGTACGTCGTAGGCAGAAATGGGTAATGCAGGTCTTGGCAGCCGTAAACTGGAAGCCATGTGCTACAGCCCAAGACTGTGCCTTGCAGATAGCGCCCTGCAGCTGACATTCAGCAGCTGCAATGCCAGTGGAGCTAACGTATAGCCAGAAGTCGTCGGCATACAAGGAAGCTGAGGCAGACGTTCCCACTGCTGCAGCAAGCTCATTAATTGCAATTAAAAAGGAGACAGACACTTAAAACAGATCCTTCTGGAATACCATTCTCCTGAACTCAGGAGAAACTATGGGTGGCCGCAACTTGCACGCGGAAGGAATGAAGTGACAGAAAATTTTGTATGAAAATTGGGAATGGACCCCAAAGACCCCAACCATGAAGTGTAGAGAGGATGTGATGTCTCCGTGTTGTATCGTATGCTTTCCGAATGTCAAAAAAGACAGCGACCAGATGCTGATGGAGGGCAAAGGCTGTACGGATGCCAGACACCAGTCACACCAGATTATCGGTGGCAGAGTGGACCTTACGGATCCCGACCTCAGGCAAAGCCAGAAGACCCCGAGACTCAAGTAGCAAACTCAACCTCCAGCTCACCATGCATTCGAGCAACTTGCAAAGAATGTTGGTGAGGCTAATGAGGTGGTAGCTGTCCACCTCCAGTGGGTTCTTTCCAGGTTTCAACACAGGGATTGCAATGGGAACTCACCCTCAACCCAGATATGGTTGAAAAGGTCTAGGAGGCATCGCTGGCAGTCCACCGAGAGGTGTTTGATCATCTGACTGTGGATGCAAACTGGTTCGGGAGCTGTATCAGGGCAAGCAGCTAGGGCACTTTTGAATTTCCACTCACTAACGGAGCATTGTACGATTCAGGGTGGCATGTATGAAATGAAAGGTTCCGACATTCCAACTGCTTTTTCAGGGAGCAGAAGGCCAGTGGGTAATTTGCATAAGTGGAACTCTGAGCAAAATGCTCTGCTAAGAGGCTTGCAATTGTGTCAGATTCAGTAGAGACTGCTCCATTCAGTGAAAGCGCAAGTACACTGAAGGAGATCGATAGCCATAAGTTGCCTAATCTTGGACCTAACCTGCAATGGAGAAGTACAGAGGCCAATGGGAGAGACATACCTTTACCATCACTCGAATGAGGCGGCGGGCTCAAGCACGGAGCCATTTAAAGGCAATGAGATGTGCCAATGATGGATGCCACTTGCGACACTGGAGAACCTGCCTGCAATCTTTAATCACCTCAGTGATCTCAGGCGACCATCAAGGCACAGTCCTCTGCCAAGGACACCCAGAGGAACGGGAACAGCAGATTGTGTGGCAGTAACGATGCCAGTGGTGACCGAGTGAACCACCGCATCAATGGGTTCATTGGAAAGAGGCTCAATAGTGGCAACAGAGTAGAACAAGTCCCAGTCATCCTTATTCATAGTCCAACTGCACGGGCAGCTAGAAGAGTGGTGCTGAGGCAGTGACAGAAAGATCAGAAAGTGGTCACTACTGCACAAGTTGTTATGCACATTCCATTGGATAAATGGTAATAGGCTAGGGCTGCAGATCAAAAGGTCGATGACTGAGGACATGCCATGTGCCACACTGAAATGTGTGAAGGCACCAGTATTTAAAAGAGAAAGGTCAAGCTGTGCCAATACTTGCTCAACAGTGGCGCCTCAGCCTGTTGCCACTGATCCACCCCAAAGAGGATTATGGACATTGAGGTCGCCCAGTAACAGAAAAGGGGGCAGCAATTGGGCTATCAGCGCAGCCAGGACATACTGTGGGACATCACCATCTGGTGGAAGACACAGATTGCAGACAGTAACAGCCTGAGGCATCCACACCCAAACAGTGGCGGCCGCTAAAGGTGTTTGTAGAGGGAAAGAGTCGCTGTGAAGGGAGTGAAGAACGTAGATGCAGACGCCACCAGACACCCTTTCATAAGCTGCCCGGTTTCTATAATAACCCCGGTAGCCACAGAGGGCAGGGGTGCACATTGCCGGAAACCAAGTTTCTTGAAGAGCAATGCAGAGGAAAGGGTGGAGGCTGAGAAGTTGTTGGAGCTAAGCTAGATGCAGTTCCACTGGAGGATGACATTGTCCACAGCTGAGAAAGGCGTGAAGGGACTCGGGAGGTAGATTACGCAACTGGGACACCTGCTGCCACCGATTGAGTACCCGCACGAGTGACATCCATTGCATCTGAGGATCCGGCGATATCTAGGTCCTCAGCAAACGCCCGGAATCTCTATATCATCCTCAGACGCAGAGCTTGTAGGTAGCGGTGGAGTAGGTGCCACTGCAGTTTCCTTGGTTTTATGGGTATTCAATTTCACTTTCTTGCGCTGTTCCCTGGGTTGGCCTTGCTGGGAGGGCCTCTTGGAGTCAGTCTTTGGGACTGAAGATGATCGTGAAGCTCGATGACCAGTGACCTGTGGCTTCTTCAGCCACTGGTGGGTGTCTGCTGTGTTGCTGGTAGGAACCTGGGAAGGGAGTGACCCAAGGGATGCCTTCTTAGTGAGAGAAGCTGAAGATGACTTCCAATTCTCCGGCTTAGAAGTGGGGACCGGTGGTTGAGGGGGTGCTGCTCCAGAGGTAGGTGGTGCGGGAGCAACAGGGAGGGAAGTGCTCCCCACCATCAAGGGGGCACGTGTGGTCCTTTGACTCAAGAGAGCTGACTGTTTGTGGTGCAGCTGATGGGACTGTAACAGGAGTGACAGTGGCAGCATAAGATGACGTCATGCACACGGGATGAAGCCGTTCAAATTTCCCTTTTGCCTCAGTGTAGGTCAGTTGGTCCAGGGTCTTTTATTCCATTATTTTCCATTTCTTCTGTAGAATCTTAGTCCAGCGAGCAAGAGGAATGGTACTCTCCACAGTTGACACAGATGGGAGATGGGGCACATGGAGTATTGAGACAGGATGGACAACCACAATCATGACATATGAGGCTGGAAGCACAGCTGGAAGACATATGGCTGAACTTACAACACTTGAAGCACTGCATCGAGGGAGAATATATGGCTTGACATTACAGTGGTAGACCATCACCTTGCCCTTCTCGGGATGTGTGTCACCCGAAGACCAAGATGAAGGCACTGGTGGCAGCTTTATGATCCCTCGGACGCAGGTGGAAGTGCCGGACGAAATGGACACTTCGTTGCTCTAAGTAGGCGTGTGGCTTGTCATTGGACTGTAAAAGAAGATCCCTGTGGACAATAATGCTCTGGACCATATTTAAGCTTTTATGGGGCGTGATAGTAACTGAAACATCCCCCAGCTTCTCACAAGCGAGCAAGGCTCGTGACTGAGCAGAGGATGATGATTTTATCAAGACTGACCTGGACCACATTTTGGATAAGCCCCCCCCCCCCCCCCCCAATCCCCGAATGTGTCCTCTAAATGCTCTACAAAGAACTGAGGCTTCACAGACACAAAAGATTCCCCATCAGCTCTGGTACAGATGAGATACCAGTGCGAATACGTTTCGCTGTCATTCATAGCCTATCTTTCCTCCCATGGTGTGGTCAGGGAGGGGAACAGTTTGGGATCATACACGTTAGCTTTAAAGTGAGCCCTCGAATGCTTAGAGACTGCTGGTGGCCAGCCACCAGCAAGAGATGATGTGCCACATTTCATTGCGTGTCATCCACCCTGATGTCACCGACTCCAACCAAGGGGCACCACCCAGCTATAGCAAAGGCCACATGACAGGATGGCCATTGCCGGGAGTCCTGATGCCCCAGCGAGATGGGCATCTACTCCTTGGCATATGCGGGGAGTTAACGGCACAGGCATCAGTAGAGCGATCCATGTGTTGTCAGAGGGCTACAACCAACAGGGTACATGGCGGCCCCACTACAAAGGACTGGCTACCATGCTGAATATTTGGCGCAATAAAGTCCATGGTCATCGCCTCCCCAAAAAGATACACTGCATAGTGAAAATTGCACCCAGGAGATGGAGAATGAGAGGGACAGCAATGTGTTGACGATAAAGCTGGCTAGAGGTCTCAATGCATGATGGACAAAAATGCACCACGTAAGGCGCCCTTCCCCAATTGGCTCGCTCTGTGGAAGAATTTGGAAAGATGAAAGTTGAACCCGAGACAGGACCATCACGTATAGGCCGAAATGTTTGAGACTCCTTTTAGTCGCCTTTTATGACAGGCAGGAATACCGCGGGTCTATTCCAACCCCCGAACCTGCAGGCGGGATGTACGGAAGGGTCTTCTTGGTATGGAATAGATGGCAGGTGACGAAGTGGAGGTATTGCTCATTGTTAATAGGTCTGATATGGACAGAGGTACTGATGTAGCCATCTTTGAGGAGAGGTGAACATCTAGGAAGGTGGCTTGTTGGTCTCAGTGGGACCAGGTAGAGCGAATGAAGGAGAATCTGTTAAGGTTCTGCAGGAATGCAGCTAGGTTGTCCTTACCCTCGATCCAGAAAGCAAATATGTTATCAATGAATCTGAACTAGATGACGGGTTCAGGGCTCCTTGTGTCTAGAAAGGATTCCTCTAGACAGACCATAAATAGGTTGGCATATGATGGTGCCATGTGGGTGCCCATAGCAGTATCCCAGACCAGATTTGTTTGTAGGTAATACTTTCAGAGGAGAATTAATTGTGGGTGAGGGTATAGTGGGTCATGGTGACTGGGAAGGAGGTTGCCAGTTTGGAATCTGTCGGGCATTGGGAAAGGTTTTGTTCAATAGCAGTAAGACCATGGACATTACGGTTGTTACTGTAATGAGAGGTGGCATCAATAATGATTAGGAGAGTGCCATGTGGAACAAGATATATGAATGAATATGAATGCGTCATCAAATTCTCCTTTCGATGTTAACAAAATAATATAGTCTCTCAAAAATAAAAGTCCATCTGGGTTTGATGATGTTTCCAACACAGTATGAGAGATTTGTTCCCATACAATAAGCCATGTGTTGTCTGAAATATATAATGCATTACTACCTCAAAGCCCTTTCCAAAACAACTGAAATACAATATTGTCAATCCCTAGATTAAAGGTGATCGAGATGTCAATAACTACTGACTTGTTTCACTGCAAACCTCATTTTCCACAATTTTTGAGGTGATGTATTCTAGAAGATGTCTCATCTAAGCAACAATAACATCCTCAGATAATCAGTTTGGGTTTGTATCTAACTAAGAGAATGCAGAAAGTTGTACTTCACCACTCAACCAAAGTAGTCCAGGAACATTGTTCTGAGTTGTGAGAAATCACATATTGGGTTCCCCAAGACTCAATCTTAAGTCTCCTATTGTTCTTCGTATATGTAAATGATCATGATGTATGAGGGTGGTTTGACGCACGTGGTAAAAAGGCAAGAAAGAAACGTTTGTTTCATAATCAGCTTACCCATCTTGTCGACACCACCTTCATTGAGGATAATACATTTGATCCAGCAATCCTTCAACTTTTCCACCCCAGCGGAAAAAACACGTTCTGTCAAACTCTGCAACTATCACCTCCTCATTTTATGAAATTTCTTCCCAGCAAGTCAAAGTTTCAGGCTAGGGAACAGGAAGAACTCACTCACAGCAAGGTCTGGTGAATAGGGTGGATGAGGAACTAATGTAAAGCCCAGTTCATGCCACTGTTATCACTGATGTGTGAGATGGTGGCGTATCCTGGTGAAAGTGCACTGTTTTGTGTGCCAACCTTGGTCTTTCTACAGCCAATGCAAGTTTCAGATGATCCAACAATGAAAAATAGTAGCATCCCATTATGGTCCTACCTTGTTCAAAGAATCTGTGAAGATTATTCCTTGGGAATCACAAGTAACAGTGGCCATCATCTTACCACCAAAGCACAGTTCTTCTTTGGTGCTTGTATGATCACGTTCAAATTCATTAATCCAACAGTAAATGGTCTTCAATGAGGATGCAGAACCCATGTTAACATCATTCAATTTTGTTTTGATCTGTCCAGTTCACCCCCTCAAATGGAAATGTGAAATAACAGCAGAAAACTCCCTTTTCTCCACTTTCAATCGCACTCAACACATTGACTAAGACAGAAGGGCTGCACAATGCCGCAACTAAAATGTTTGAAACTCACCTGGTGATATAAAATGTCTGACAGACTGCAAAGTGAAATCTGAAAACAAGCTGTACTAGTTTCTCCTTGAAAACTCCTCCTATTCCAAAGGTGTATTTCTATTATTGTGATGTGTAAAAGATTGTAGATAACAAATGCTACCACATATCTGTATATTTAATAGCAATAATAATGATGAAAGGAACAGAAAAGTATAAATGATCAGCATGTAGTCATACAGGGTGTTTCAAAAATGACCGGTATATTTGAAACGGCAATACAAACTAAACGAGCAGCGATAGAAATACACCGTTTGTTGCAATATGCTTGGGACAACAGTACATTTTCAGGCAGAAAAACTTTCGAAATAACAGTAGTTACAACTGTCAACAACAGATGGCGCTGCGGTCTGGGAAACTCTATAGTACGATATTTTCCACATATCCACCATGCGTAGCAACAATATGGTGTAGTCTCTGAATGAAATTACCCGAAACCTTTGACAACGTGTCTGGCGGAATGGCTTCACATGCAGATGAGATGTACTGCTTCAGCTGTTCAATTGTTTCTGGATTCTGGCGGTTCACTTGGTCTTTCAGGTGTCCCCACAGAAAGAAGTCACAGGGGTTCATGTCTGGTGAATAGGGAGGCCAATCCACGCCGCCTCCTGTATGTTTCGGATAGCCCAAAGCAATCACACGATCATTGAAATATTCCTTCAGGAAATTAAAGACGTCGGCTGTGCAATGTGGCCGGGCACCATCTTGCATAAACCACGAGGTGTTAGCAGTGTCGTCTAAGGCAGTTTGTACCACCACAAATTCACGAAGAATGTCCAGATAGCGTGATGCAGTAATCGTTTTGGATCTGAAAAATGAGCCAATGATTCCTTTGGAAGAAATGGCGGCCCAGGCCAGTACTTTTTGAGGATGCAGGGACGATGGTAATGCAACATGGGGCTTTACGGTTCGCCATATGCACCAGTTCTGTTTATTGACAAAGTCATCCAGGTAAAAATAAGCTTCGTCAGTAAACCAAATGCTGCCCACATGCATATCGCCGTCATCAATCCTGTGCACTATATTGTTAGCAAATGTCTCTCGTGCAGCAATGGTAGCTGCACTGAGGGGTTGCCGCATCTGAATTTTGTATGGATAGAGGTGTAAACTCTGGCGCATGAGACGATACGTGGACGTTGGCGTCATTTGGACTGCAGCTGCAACACAGCGAACGGAAACCCGAGGCCGCTGTCGGATCACCTGCTGCATTAGCTGCGCGTTGCCCTCTGTGGTTGCCGTACGCGGTCGCCCTACCTTTCCAGCACGTTCATCCGTCACGTTCCCAGTCCGTCGAAATTTTTCAAACAGATCCTTTATTGTATCGCTTTTCGGTCCTTTGGTTACATTAAACCTCCGTTGAAAACTTCGTCTTGTTGCAACAACACTGTGTTCTAGGCGGTGGAATTCCAACACCAGAAAAATCCTCTGTTCTAAGGAATAAAGCATGTTGTCCACAGCACACATGCATGTTGTGAACAGCACACGCTTACAGCAGAAAGACAACGTACAGAATGGCGCACCCACAGACTGCGTTGTCTTCTATATCTTTCACATCACTTGCAGCGCCATCTGTTGTTGAAAATTGTAATTACTGTAATTTCGAAAGTTTGTCCGCCTGAAAATGTACTGTTGTCCCAAGCATATTGCAACAAACGGTGTATTTCTATTGCTGCTCATTTAGTTTTTATTGCCGTTTCAAATATACCGGTCATTCTTGAAACACCCTGTATTTACAAATAAATTTGTGATGTGAACATAAATTGAATCATCCCACATCAGAATCCCAGTTAAGTTTTACAGAGAGTACTCTACAGCATTTATCATGACTCTCTCCCCAGCACAAAGTCCCAAGAAACTGGAAAAAAGTACAGGTGACTCCTATGTATAAGAAAGGCAAAAGAATGGACCCGCAAAATTACAGGCCAATATCTCTAACATCGGTTTGCTGCAGAATCCTTCAACATACTCTCAGATCAAATATAATGAACTTTCTTTAGACTGAGAAGTTTATGTCCATGAATCAGCATGATTTCTGACAGCATCATTAGTGCAAAACTCAGCTTGCCCTTTTTCACATGATATAATGCATACTACAGATTTCTAGATTTCCAGAAAGCATTTGACACGGTGCCCCATTGCAGGCTGTTAATTAAGGAAAAAGCATTTGGAATGAGTTCACAGATATGCGAGTGGCTCACAGACTTCTTAAGTAATAGAATCCAGTATGTTATCCTCGACAGTGAGTGTTCAGAGGCAAGACTATTGTCAAGAGTTCCCCAGGAAAGTGTGGTCGGACTGCTCTATATACATAAATGATTTGGTGGGGAGCAACCTGTGGTTGTTTGTTGATTATGCTGTGTTGTATGGTAAGGTATCACAAGTTGAATGAGTGCACAAAGATACAACATGACTCACAAAATTTCTAGTTGGTGTGATGAACAGCAGCTATTCCTAAATGTGGAAAAATGTAACTTAATGCTGATGAGTAGGAAGAACAAACCTCTTATGTTTGGATGCAGTATTACTTGTGTACTGCTTGATGCTGTAGAGCCGTTTAAATACCTGGGCGTGGTGTTGCAAAGCAGTATTGAATGTAATGAGAATGTGAGAACTGTGGTAGGGAAGGTGAACGGTTGACTTTGGTTTATTAGTAAAATTTTAGGAAAGAGAGGCACACCTGTAAAGGACCCATATATAGGACACCTATTCATTAGTATTGCTGAAGTGTTTGGGATCCATGCTGGATAAGATTGAAGGAAGACATCGAAGCAATTTAGAGGTCGGCTGCTACATTTGTCACTGTTAGGTTTTAACATGTTAATATTATGGATGTGCTTCAGGAACTCAAATGGGAATCCGTGGATGGATTCATTATATATATATATATATATATATATATATATATATATATATATATATATATATATATATATATAACCCACCTTTCGAGCTGACTGCCAAATGATTTTACTGCCACCCAAATATGTTGTGCATAAGGACCATGAAAATATGGCACATGAAATTAGGCCCATACGGAGGCATATCTACAGTTAGTTTTCCCTCGCTCTATTTGCGAGTGAAACAGGAAAGGAAATGACGATTAACGGTACAAGGTACCCTGCACCACACATCGTACAGAGGTTTGCAGAGTTTCTGTGTAGATGCAGATTACAATTTATTCTGCAAATAATCCATTTAATGTGAAACTCGGTAACTAATTGATAAGGGAACCTTACACACTGCCCACCTTTGAACTCCTTCACAGACTTATGAATTGAATGTCAATGCCTTGCCAACAGTTTCTATAAAGTCACTGGTTGTATCTCACTAGTAGCAACTTTTTATGTCTCTTTGAATCCCATATCTATTAAACAAATGGAAAAGTTTATTAATAAATACTAAATTGTAATTTTTTAATTAATGTTACATTTTTTTAATTACTAGTCTTAAAATAAGGAATTAAAATTCGATAAACACACATGAGATTATTTTATCTTCTATTTGATGCATCACATGTTTATACCAAATTTTAATTTACTAGGATTATTCATATTTACACATGATTAGAAATTTAAAATTTTGTTTTTATTCAAAAATTATGATTCAGTGTTTGTTAATTAACTTTCATGCTTGTTAAAAATACAGCATTTGAATAACAGTAAAACGTGGTTGCTATTAGTGCGGTCTGAACCACCACCTTTATGATTACTACAGTATTACTCCAAGATCTGGGCTACCAGTGACTATATAATGACTACTTTTGTACTTACAGCATTCAAATCTCCCACTCTTCAAATTTGATTTTTTCGATTTTTTCCCCAGAACTCTGTCATACTGCTTTCAGGAACTTTTTTCTTACCACTTACCTTTAAACCCTGTAAGAATTCAGAAAAATCAGAGAGATCATGACTGTAATGTTCACTTGTTTGATCAGGAAGGATGCATGGATAGCATAGTTGTTAAGGCAATGTAGGCAAAAGAAGGAATTTCTGGTGTGAATCCCAAACATTGCAACAATTTTCATGTGTTGTTTTGTATGTGTATCATTATGGTCTTGCTGATTTCTTATTTGTGTTCATATATATGAGGAAGCTAATCTACAAAGGCACTTGCTTAAACTATTTCACTTGCTCAGAGACAATACTTTAATCCATACAGCATACAGTTTTTTTAAAAAAATCAATATTTTGCCTGCTTTTCCTCATTTCTCATTGGGGGAGTACAATGTTACTGTGCGTCCATCTTTATTCCTGCTACAGTATAAACCAGGATGCTAATGTGAGTAAACATATATTGGTCGTCCATTCCATTATGTCCACTTCAACTGTGCCACTCCAAAACACTGCTTAATTCCACAGAGTCACATAAATTCTAGAATTACCTCTTTATTCACACCATCATCAGATTTTTCTTTCACTTTCACAGATGGGCAAATGTGGAGCAAGCTGTAAGGAGGGCATTTAAGCAGACACAGTCTCCACATATTACATGTATTATGTATTTAATATGAACTATGGTACTCTTCAAAAATAAATAACTTGTTCCATGTTTCTATTCTTTTCTAAGAGAGAATTTCTAGTTGACAAAGTATTTTAATGACAGTGAACAAAATGTTATATGAATGATTAATGAAAACATATTTGAAAATTAATTAGGATATTGCATTTCAGCCTTCTCCATATGCTACCATTTTTAATCATATATTCCAGTTTCATGATTTTTATTTATTCACCAGTTATTTTACATGGAATAGGATTTGTCACTTGTAAATAACAGTAGTGTAGTCAGATCAAAGGGTACAGATAGAAACTTACATATTAACATTGTACACATTATCAAACTATTAAAATTTAATTTGAGTTTTCCGTCAGCCAGTCTCATGGAATTTTTTGTAATTTTTAAATGATACATCACTGAAAGAGCCCCAAGTACGTTGCACAGAGATGATTACCATTAAACCACATGTCTAAGTTTTCGCATAAGGTAGGACGCTCTTGAGAATGATTTTTTTTTATTTGCAAACTTGGTTGGTATGTGTTTCCCAACAAGTTCAGCATCAGTATGAATCCCTATTGTTTAACAAATTTACTTCATATACACTTAACATAACCTACCAGAAATTACATAGTTTTGAGTTAATTAAGAACAAAAAAACTGTTACACAAGCAATTTCATGTTGCAAGTTGAAGGTGCAATTGGATCCTCATATATGGGAGTTATAAGAGAAGACTCATATATACTCCTGCAAATGGAAAAAAGAACACATTGACACCGGTGTGTCAGACCCACCATACTTGCTCCGGACACTGCGAGAGGGCTGTACAAGCAATGATCACACGCACGGCACAGCGGACACACCAGGAACCGCGGTGTTGGCTGTCGAATGGTGCTAGCTGCGCAGCATTTGTGCACCGCCGCCGTCAGTGTCAGCCAGTTTGCCGTGGCATACGGAGCTCCATCGCAGTCTTTAACACTGGTAGCATGCCATGACAGCGTGGACGTGAACCGAATGTGCAGTTGACGGACTTTGAGCGAGGGCGTATAGTGGGCATGCGGGAGGCCGGGTGGACGTACCGCCGAATTGCTCAACACGTGGGGCGTGAGGTCTCCACAGTACATCAATGTTGTCGCCAGTGGTCGGCGGAAGGTGCACGTGCCCGTCGACCTGGGACCGGACCGCAGCGACGCACGGATGCACGCCAAGACCGTAGGATCCTACGCAGTGGCGTAGGGGACCGCACCGCCACTTCCCAGCAAATTAGGGACACTGTTGCTCCTGGGGTATCGGCGAGGACCATTCGCAACCGTCTCCATGAAGCTGGGCTACGGTCCCGCACACCGTTAGGCCGTCTTCCGCTCACGCCCCAACATCATGCAGCCCGCCTCCAGTGGTGACGCGACAGGCGTGAATGGAGGGACGAATGGAGACGTGTCGTCTTCAGCGATGAGAGTTGCTTCTGCCTCGGTGCCAATGATGGTCGTATGCGTGTTTGGCGCCGTGCAGGTGAGCACCACAATCAGGACTGCATACGACCGAGGCACACAGGCCAACACCCGGCATGGTGGTGTGGGGAGTGATCTCCTACACTGGCCGTACACCTCTGGTGATCGTTGAGGGGACACTGAATAGTGCACGGTACATCCAAACCGTCATCGAACCCATTGTTCTACCATTCCTAGACCGGCAAGGGAACTTGCTGTTCCAACAGGACAATGCACGTCCGCATGTATCCCGTGCCACCCGACGTGCTCTAGAAAGTGTAAGTCAACTACCCTGGCCAGCAAGATCTCCGGATCTGTCCCCCATTGAGCATGTTTGGGACTGGATGAAGAGTCGTCTCATGCGGTCTGCACGTCCAGCACGAACACTGGTCCAACTGAGGCGCCAGGTGGAAATGGCATGGCAAGCCGTTCCACAGGACTACATCCAGCATCTCTATGATCGTCTCCATGGGAGAATAGCAGCCTGCATTGCTGCGAAAGGTGGATATACACTGTACTAGTGCCGACATTGTGCATGCTCTGTTGCCTGTGTCTATGTGCCTGTGGTTCTGTCAGTGTGATCATGTGATGTATCTGACCCCAGGAATGTGTGAATAATGTTTCCCCTTCCTGGGACAATGAATTCACGGTGTTCTTATTTCAATTTCCAGGAGTGTATAAAAGGTAGGTGTGACGAAAAATACTACTTGCACTTTCTAGTACCTCATTTTTTGAGACCTATGGCCTATGTATGAATGCCCTGAGTATGGCCTGGTCAATTCTCGCACAAAGTACATAAAAATAGAGAGAAGTGATAATATTACAAGAAGGAAAGTTGCTACTCATCATATAGTGGAGATGCTGAGTTGCAGATAGGCATAACAAAAGAATTGTCACAAATAAAACTTTTGGACAGTACGGCCTTTGCCAAAAATACGCGCACACACACACACACACACACACACACACACACACACACACACACACACACACACACACACACACACACACACAACTGCAGTCTCAGGCAACTGAAACCACACTATGAGCAGCAGCATCAGGGCAAGATGAGAGAGGTGACTGAGTGTCAGCGTGCTCACAACAGGGTGATCCACTTGTTTCTTGGCGACAGTTTGTCGGCAGCCATTTGCATGGACAGCTTGTTGGTTGTCATGTACACATAGATCACACGATTTGTTTCACAGGTAGCTCTGCCTTTATGAGATTGGTGATGTTTATGACCTGACTGGAGTAGGCAGTGGTGGGCCCCACTCAACAAACAAGCCATCTTCCTAGATGACCACCTCCAAGATGGCTAAATCAGTACCTCGATCCATAGCAAATCTCCTAACCACCAGCAATACCTCCACTTCAACGGGTGCTTCCTGTTCCATAGAAAGAAGTCCCTTCCACATAGTGTAGCCAACCGTGCTCACGCACCTGCAGTGACAAGCAGTCCCTCTCGAAACAAACTTATAGTATATCACTGAAGCCTTCACACACCGTAATTACCCTCCCAACCCTTGTACAAAAACAAATCTCACTTGCCTTATCTCTCCAGTCTCCCACCACCTCCCAAAGTCCCACTGTCAAGCCACAGGGGAGCATTCCCTTCGTAACTCAGTACCCCCAGGACTGGAGCAACTGAATTACATTCTCCACGAGGGTTCCAACTATCCCTCATTGTGCCCTGAAATGAGAAAAGTCCTGCCCATTATCCTTCCCACACAGTGGTATCCTGCCGTCCACCGAACCTACACAATATACTTGGCCATTCCCACCAACCCGTGCTCACAACCTCTTACCTCATGACTCATAGGCTATCCTTGCAATAGACCTAGATGAAAGACCTGTCCCATACATTTACCCACCACCACCGCCAACCACTCTAGTCCACTAACAAACATCACCTATACCATCAACGGCAGGGCTACCTCTGATATCAGTCATGTGATGTACAAGCTAAGCTGCAACCACTGTGCTGCTTTCTATGTGGGCATGACAACCAACAAGCTGTCTGCATAAAAGGCCATCAACAAACTGTGGCCAAGAAACAAGTGGATCATCCTGTTGCCATATAACTGCAGAAAATTTATCGTAGTAGCCATTTCTAAAAATAAAACAAATGTGTAGCCACAATCATGCCAATTTTGAAGAGAAATGTTCCAATAATTCACAAATACCACTATAAACTGACAACTTAAAAGAATACAACAAACCTGAGCACACTGACTGCTGACATTCCAAGACCCAGTCACTCACTCAGTCATACATTAAAAAAAAAAAAAAAAAAAAAAAAAAATGCTGAAACACAATCTACTTTAAATATGCTGCACAGCTTGACATCACTGAACACAACATTGTTATGTAACAAGTCCAAGCAGTCGTCTGATGCTGTACATTTTGATGGATCCACATGGGCTTATTTGCACAACATAGCACATACCAAAGCTAATGAAGCAGTGGTAAGAGATGCAAGGAAGCCACTTACCATGGAGTGTGCTTCAGTGCTTTTTTCCTCTTTTTCTATCCACTTATTTTTTCCTCCACAATTGCAGTTCTAAGTCCCTGAAAAGCAAGCTAACAGTTAAAAATATTAATATTCAATTTCCATTATTATTACAAGATACAGCTAAAAGGCAATATTTTGAATCGCCTGCCAGTTGCAGCAAATTAAACATTCCGCAGGAAATAAATCTAAGACACGCTGATGAACGAAGAGTGCAGTGACAAACAATTTAAAAATTTCATGTTATGAAGAGTTGGAACACACAATCACAAAATGACAGAAAATAAAAATAATATGCAATGGAAACAAAAGAGTATCGGTTGCTGCTGTTTCTTCATAGCAGTGGCTTGTGGTATACTTTTGTCAACATCACATGTGGCGTATCTTGTGTTTCCCACATAAATTCTAAATTCAGAATTATGATCAATCAAAGAAACTTCTTAAGCTATTAAAGTTAATTTACGAAATTAAACCACATACTGAGTTGATATCAATGTTCTACATGAAGAATAAAATGTTAAAATAGACTTGAGTTTGCAGTTCTATGCTACACCAATACTTGCTTGTTTATTTTTAGAATGCCTTAACGTATACTATTATATAATCCCACAGGTTTACCTTCATATTCTCATCAGTATAAGAAACAACAGAATTTGTATTTCTCCATCACACAGGCTGCAGTTTAAATCCTTATCATATTTATTCATTGAATTTAGTTGTGGGTTGACAGGCACGAAAAGAAAAACCAAACTCACAGACTCTTTGCAGTCCACTTAAATATGCATTTTTGACAGAGCTATTCTTTTATTCTTTTCTCGCCCACATTCATAGTTATATACTCAACTTAAAGCATCTACTGCCATTCAGATGTCTTTAAAATACTGGGAGTGCCACAGGCTTAAAACCAAAAAATTAGGAAAAACACACACACATTGCACGGATTAGATTAGATTAGTTTTTCGTTCCATAGATCCGTGTTGAGGAGATCCTCGTGGATGTGGAACATGTCACCTTTTTCTATTTCTTTTTTTTTTTTTAAGCTGAAATAACAAGACTAATAGTATAAATATATACAACACATCATTTGTTTGTATTAAAAAATTCGTCAATGGAGTAGAAGGAGTTGACCGCTAGTAAGTATTTCAGGCTCCTTTTAAACTGATCTCTATTTGTAACTAAATTTTTCATGTTTGCTGGCAAATTATTGAAGATGAGTGTTCCTGAGTAGTGGACCCCTTTCTGAACTAAAGTAAGTGCTTTTTATGTCCTTGTGCAGATCATTTTTGTTCCTGGTATTGTATGTATGAACTGAGCTGTTTGTTAGAAAAAGAGATATATTATTTAGGTCAAATTTCATTAAGGAGTAAATATACTGACAGGCCGTAGTTAGTATACCCGGTTCTTTGAAGAGGTTTCTACAAGACGTCCATGAGTTTACTCCACAAATAATACGTATTACACGCTTTTGGACTCTGAAAACTTTTGTTTGACTTGAAGAGTTACCCCAAAATATTATACCATATGACATTATGGAATGAAAGTAGACAAAGCATGCAAGCTTTTTCACTTTTATGTCGCCTATGTCTGCTAACACTCTAATTGCAAACACAGATTTGTTGAGGCGTTTCTGCAGTTCTGTGGTGTGCTCCTCCGAACTGAATTTATTATCAAGTTGTAATCCCAGGAAAAATAAAGGATTCCTTATTATCATCGAGATGTTAATATTGGTTAATTACCGCTAAGAAAACTGATTTAGGAAAATTACTTCCACCTGTCCATACCTATGGTGAATGTTCTGTTGAGTTCTGGTGTTGTTTAATGCTCTGTTGTAATGAAACTTGCACTTAACTGCTTTTTCTGTTCCAAGTACACCCCATCACATCTTTCGACACAGCTGTTCCCCTAGTCTTATTTAAAACTACAATAAAAGGCACACGTCATTGGAATCTGCATTAACAAATTACACACTCGAGTACACTGAAATTCGCAGAAAATGCATCAGAATAACTACATGCTACAGAATTTCCTTTTATCCAATATAATCAGTCTCTGACATGACGAAATAACTGCTGGTGCTTGAATCTGAAATAGCCTACTGACTAAGACAATGAAAATGCTCACGCAATCTGGAGCAATACAATCCACTCTCGCCTTGTTTCGGATCGTCTCTTTATAAAGAATCTGTCACGTGGTGTATGCCAGTCAACTTTATAACGACAGTAAATGTCAGTTTTCCCATTTTCTCGTCGATCACAAAGCACTAAATATTTACTTACCACTTTAGCTGCAATTCGCGGCGTAGAGCAAATTCTCCAGTAACTCCCACAACAAATTACAGCCTGTGCCGCTTGTGTTACGAAGCAACGGAAGATACATGTAGTGATTTAAATCGAACAGGCAAAAAATCGCGACCAATTGACATGCAGCTATATAACACGTCGACCTGACATCGTCATAATTGACGGACAGTGGGAGAGGCAGGAATGTTCGATATGACTCGTCGGCTTCGACCAGACACATAGGAAACATGCGACAAACGCCATAAATAATATGGCGACTATAACGTGTTATTGATTACCTTCAATCGGGCACAGGTATTGATCGTTCTGCCATCATAACCAGGTTATTGTCTATACAAAATACACGCTAACATCCTTTTTGAAAAATTATCTACTTCCCTTTACAAAATAACACAGGTATTCTGTTGTGATAATCGTAGCCCGACAGGATTATATACGGAATTCACAAGCCTTCGCGAACGATAACCGAAGGCGGCAAATCTTATTTAATCACAGTCCATTACGTAAGAAATAAAATCACATTCAAATCTGCGCAGTAAACAAGATAAACCAGCACAATAGTGTTACAAAACAGTAACTACAGCATGATGACAAGGTATCGGCCACAGTCTAGTATCGGCAAACTGCTTCACACACCCAAACCGACTGTAAGAATAAAACGAGGGATTAACTTAGCTCCAACACTTTCATTTAATGTTTATCAACTCTATAGACTCTTATGTATTACCTCAAGAACGTAATGTTTGGATTTTCGCAAGAGCACAAGAAGGCAAACACAAAACACGAAAAGTGTAGAGTCACGTTACCGACAGTAGCGCCCGGAGTGGCCTGACAGCGAACTTAGAGAGTTAATAGTGGACAGAAAATTACGTATCTGTTAGAAATCACAGTGATTGAAAGTCACAGATATCACAAGAACAACTTTACAGAATGTAACTGCGATTTCAGTCACAGAAGTCGCAACTAGCATTACACGGTCAACGCCGTGAGCCATCTGTTGGCCGAATTTCGTACTGCTTTCTGCGATTTCAGTGACAAGTAGTGGCTACAAGCAACGCCACCTAGAAGTCATAAGTAGCAACTAAACAAGGTAGTTTATCAGTGCCATCTGTTGGCCAAAGTTTGTACTACGCTCATCGCTGCGATACGCTATCGTGTCCAAATGCGATTTCCGTGACAAGTCGCAAGCAGCATCTAAAAAAGCGCAGTTAACAGCGCCATCTGTTGGCCAAAGTTCGTACTACGCTTTCTCTGCGATTCGCTATCGAGTCTAATTGTGACTTCTGCGACAAATCGCAACCTGAAGTAACAAATAGCAGCTAAAGAGCGCAGTTAACATTCTTTTCCTAGTACCATCTGTTGACCGACGCACGTACTTCGTTATGAGAGCCTTGTGCCTCACGAGATCGATGTGCTGTGTGTGCATATTATATGACGACATGCACATTCAGCACCAGTTATGGTTGGTCAAACACAGGTGTGACTCAGAAAGTATTATATTAATAAGAAGCAACATTACCTTTTTCTCCTGAAAATATCATATGGAGACAAGTAACCTAAAAAATGTGTTTGATTCTGTTTCCGATATGGCAGTTTCGGTTAACACTCCACATGCCTACAGGACTATGCAATGTCAACACAACAGAACTCAGACATCCGTACAAGTGAAATTAAATGAAAACAGAATTATTGAGTCATATGGATGCCTCACTTTTGTTCCGACACAGTTCAAGATCCGGGAGAAGAGTTTTACACCTGGTGTTCTACATGGCAACTTCACACACAAGAACATTTTGCCGACACTACAATCACCTACATAAGGAAGTTTTTCCTGTGTTACTTTCAAGTAATGCACTTAAACTATTCCTAATTTAACTGGAAGATCTGTACTTCCCACTTTCATATCAACAGCCTCAAAATGCATATTCTAGACCTCGGGCTATGTTACAGGTCGGTGACACACTGAGATTGTGTGGAAAAGGGGGGATGGGGGGGGGGGGCATGTCACTCTCCAGCAAGTGTTTACCAATAAATAAGTGGCGGAAAATTTACGGGTATAGGACGGCTTAACATGTGGAAAATGAGGTTTCCATTATTCACTTACTGTAGTTAACATTTATCGTTCCTTTAAAATCCCATAACAACTTCAATTAAACACAGTTTAATCACTTATTTCACAATTATGGCACTTTCAAAATGCAAATCCACTAAGAGCTGTCTTGACTCTTCACGATTCTCTCTCAACAGCCTTGATGTGGATAGATACGTACAGCAACCAGTAATCAGAGGCGGAACTGCGCCTGCAAAATCACAAGGATTATTAAACATTTTTGCTGTCACTAATTACAAGCAGTGTAATTGACAAAGAAGATTGCTAATATTTGCTGTAATGAAAGGCACCCAATGGGGTATATTTCACATTTGCAAGAACTATCCCACTTAAGTAATTAAGTTCATCGAAACATTTGGAAACCAACCTCTCGGCTGAGTCTAAAGACGCAGTGGCAATTTCTCCAGATCTGTTCACACTGATATTTTGAATTATCTCTTTACTGAGTGACTGAAATGTGGTAAGGGTACATGTGAAGATAATAATATGTTAGAATTCATTTTCTAAACACGAACTTTTATGTTACTGTATGGCTACTTACATATTAATTACAGTATTAATATTTTCTCAATGTTTCTTTAATACAAAATTAAAGACAACGGAAGAACAAATGTAAAACATACTTGCTAATGACAGGTTTCTTGAGGAGTAATTTTCTGTGTGGACATATGTAAGTTTTTCATACTGTGGTAAGTCGCAGAAATCGCTGGAGTAGCAGAAATCGCAGAAATACCAGTGGTACAGTGTGGAGGTATACACGACCTGGATTCCTTAACTGTGATTCTTAGCTGCGACAAATCACAGTTAAGAATAACAGATACTGAAAAGTAGTCACAGCTTACCGGAAATTGCTCTCCCTCCCTACATGCGATTCAAAAATTTAGAAAAATAGTTCCAACCAATTTTAAACAAAAATTAGTCCAAACACTAGTCTTGTCTAATCTTTGCTACTGTGATGTAGTTCAACACGGCACAAATAGTGAAAATTCTAGATGCCTCGAGGTAGTGATGAATGCTTGCGTTAGATACGTGTACAATATTCGGTTGTATGATCATATCAGTCCTTCATACTCCCAAATAGGTTGGATACGCCCACATACGGCACGCGATCTCCACTCGATGTGCTTACTTCATCGACTTCTTAGCCACTGGTGCCCCCAACACTTATCTTCTCACGTTAAACACCTATCATCATTCCACAATCGCAACACCAGATCGGATGCGTCTAGCCCCTTGGCTGTACCTTTACGTAACACAAAATCTTTCTCCGTGTCATTCTCCATGTCAGCCATGCGACTATGGAACGCGCTACCCTGTGATCTGCGTCTTATCCAGAACTACTCAACATTCAAGAGGGATCTCAAAACTTACATATTAGGGACGGTATAGCCACCATTGCTGTGCACCTCTCATCTCTTTCTTTCTCCTCTCCATCATAGCTTCTAATTTAAAATTCTATTTCTCGTCCTCTAACCTAGCTACCTCTTCTATATCTCTTTCACTCCATTCTATCGTCTTATCTCTCTGCTCGATGAGAATAACTCACAATCTGCAAGAACATAACGAGAAAATTCCCAACTAACAATGGGACTGACATTCATAAAAGAAAAATATGTTTACTTTCACATACATAGACATTAGTATTATTATTATTATTCTTGATTGTTATAATTATTTTTTTGATTGGTATAATTATCATTGTACTACTGTTATAATCTCTACTTTTTTCTTTAACATTAATACTGTATAACATGTTATATGTCCTTAATGTAGAACTGAAATTCGTTCAATCTTGAGCATGCCTGGTTAGGAGTAAGAGAGGGCCTGAAGGCCCTAATCTTTCCAGGTAAAATAAATGCATAAATAAATAAATAAAAGTTGCGTTCAGAGAAATCACTGATATCGGAAAATCGCAGTTTAGCCCATCACATTTTGAGTAAATACAGGAGCGACTGTACCCAGTAATGTCTTTTGTAGCCGATTGGTTGATGTTGGTGTGACGTCATCAATTACAAGTGAGTGGGTGGAGGGGTCGGGGGGGGGGGGGGGGGGGGGAGATTCTGTGTCACGCCATTCACCCAATCAACTTCTAAGACATACCTCTCCGTCTTTTACCCAATCAACATGTAATGCAAACCGTTCCTCTCTGTTATACGGGGCACCCCAGGAAGTGTCCTCGCCTCCCATACCCCACACGGATCCTCTATGACCTCATTCCTTTCTCCCATGAGCTCCTGTTCCTCGAACATCTCCGCATCCTCTACACCTCCCGCCGCCTCGATCCCCCTCACGCCCTGGTTGCTCCTCTCCTTTCCAACCCCCACACACTGCCGCACCTTCACTGTTGCCCCCTCCCCCCCCCCCACCCTCCATCTCCTTTCCCAAGGTCGCTTCCGTCAACTCCCCCTCCCGGATCATGCCCCCTCTCCCTCCATTTATTCCCTCCTATCAACTCTGATCCTGACCCCCTTCCTTTCTTCTGTCCTTTCCCTGGGCTCCCTCTTCCCCCCCTTCCATCCTGTCCGCCCCCCCCCCACAAGTCCATTTGTTTTCCCCTCGTCTGCCTGGCTGACCACTTACAAAAAAATTTGGGTGAGGCAGCCACGTCATTAACACATTAAAAATATCTCCCCAAAATCTTGTCAAAAATGTGGGACAATTCTCAAAACTTTAAAACCTGAACCACATTCGTTTGAGCATTGCATACAATAGACCGCAGATCCGCCGGCAAATCTGCTGAAGTCCGCTGGTCAGCAAATAAAATGCAGTCCAATAAAATGGGGGTGCATCGTGATCTGCACGCCACAAGCACTACACATCAGTGGGTCCTCTCGACGGAGTAAAAATCCATGCGTCATTGGGCTGTGGCCGATGTGAAGACGAGTAAGGATGACCTCGTGCGGTCAATATGGCTGGAAGGAAGTACTCTACAGCCGAGTTGTGGGCTTGATCACATGGAGCTTGTTATTGATCACTTCTAGCCACTCATGTTCCCAACGACACAGGACTTCATACCTCAACAGCGAGATGAGGGCATGCAGTGGGATAGCACAACACGCCTCCTTAGCTGCTCGATCAGACCTTTCATTCCCCAGAGTTCCCGCGTGGCCTGGTACCCAGCAGAAAGACACCTGCTTTCCCAGTCGCTGTAGTTGGAGGAGGGCGTCGTGGATAGACTGGGTTCCTTTATCTGCTGGGTACAAACGCTGGAGAGAGTAAAGGACGCTTGAAGAATCTCAACAGACGAGAAATCTAACACTGGGAGAATGTCTCATCTGCTCCAATGCCCGCAAGATGGCATATAATTCTGTGTCAAAGTAAAGTCCGAAACAATATATTAGCCAACATTTTGATGTATTGTATGTATATACACTTCTGGAAATTGAAATAAGAACACCGTGAATTCATTGTCCCAAGAAGGGGAAACTTTATTGACACATTCCTGGGGTCAGATACATCACGTGATCACACTGACAGAACTACAGGCACATAGACACAGACAACAGAGCATGCACAATGTCGGCACTAGTACAGTGTATATCCACCTTTCGCAGCAATGCAGGCTGCTATTCTCCCATGGAGACGATCGTAGAGATGCTGGATGTAGTCCTGTGGAACGGCTTGCCATGCCATTTCCACTTGGCGCCTCAGTTGGACCAGCGTTCGTGCTGGACGTCCAGACCGCGTGAGACGACGCTTCATCCAGTCCCAAACATGCTCAATGGGGGACAGATCCGGAGATCTTGCTGGCCAGGGTAGTTGACTTACACCTTCTAGAGCATGTTGGGTGGCACGGGATACATGCGGACGTGCGTTGTCCTGTTGGAACAGCAAGTTCCCTTGCCGGTCTAGGAATGGTAGAACGATGGGTTCGATGACGGTTTGGATGTACCGTGCACTATTCAGTGTCCCCTCGACGATCACCAGAGGTGTACGGCCAGTGTAGGAGATCGCTCCCCACACCATGATGCCGGGTGTTGGCCCTTTGTGCCTCGGTCGTATGCGGTACGTCCACCCGGCCTCCCGCATGCCCACTATACGCCCTCGCTCAAAGTCCGTCAACTGCACATACGGTTCACGTCCACGCTGTCGCGGCATGCTACCAGCGTTAAAGACTACGATGGAGCTCCGTATGCCACGGCAAACTGGCTGACACTGACGGCGGCGGTGCACAAATGCTGCACAGCTAGCGCCATTCGACGGCCAACACCGCTGTTCCTGGTGTGTCTGCTGTGCCGTGCGTGTAATCATTGCTTGTACAGCCCTCTCGCAGTGTCAGGAGCAAGTATGGTGGATCTCACACACCAGTGTCAATGTGTTCTTTTTTCCATTTCCAGGAGTGTATATTGTACATAAACCGCAAAAAATTGTAAGAGGCTTACCACTATGTAGCTTTTACCCAGATACAAAGACAAATTCATATTCAAGTACTCCAAACGTCTGAGTGGTAATTATATTAGTAAGCAGCATTTTGTGTTGAAAAACATAGAACCACATTGCAATGAAAGTGGTGTATTATGTGAGTTATTGCAAAAGTCAAGGAAACTGTAATATGCAAGTGGGAGGATGTTTGTATGTAAACATCTCATGTGTGGAGGTAGATGAAAACTCTCTCTCTCTCTCTCTCTCTCTCTCTCTCTCTCTCTCTACCACCACCACCACCACCACCACAATAAAAATATAGCACAAGAAAAAAGACGAAACAAAGTTCGTCGCTTGAGACTGAGCCGTGGTTGGCTCGTGCTAAAGCCGTGTTTTCTTTTGGGCATTTTGTCACCATCAAGTGGTGTCCTAATCCTCCCTCAGTTACTGTCGCAACGAGCCTCCGTCAGTGGCAGCAGCAGCGTTTATCGATACTAGTATTGTGTTGCTTGAGGCTTTCCCGACGGACATGTTGTATATATGGTTCCCGGGCGAGACGTCGGATGTAATAGATAAAACTCCACAATATTTCATATAATAATTCCAATCCCAAAGAAAGCAGGTGTTGACAGATGTGAAAATTACCGAACTATCAGTTTAATAAGTCACAGCTGCAAAATACTAACGCGAATTCTTTACAGACAAATGGAAAAACTGGTAGAAGCGGACCTTGGGGAAGATCAGTTTGGATTCTGCAGAAATGTTGGAACACGTGAGGCAATACTAACCTTACGAATTATCTTAGAAGAAACATTAAGAAAAGGCAAACCTATGTTTCTAGCAATTGTAGACTTAGAGAAAGCTTTTGACAATGTTGACTGGAATACTCTCTTTCAAATTCTAAAGGTGGTAGGGGTAAAATACAGGGAGCGTAAGGCTATTTACAATTTGTACAGAAACCAGATGGCAGTTATAAGAGTCGAGGGGCATGAAAGGGAAACAGTGGCTGGGAAGGGAGTGAGACAGGGTTGTAGCCTCTCCCCGATGTTATTCAATCTGTATATTGAGCAAGCAGTAAAGGAAACAAAAGAAAAATTTGGAGTAGGTATTAAAATCCATGGTGAAGAAAAAAAACTTTGAGGTTCGCCGATGACATTATAATTCTGTCAGAGACAGCAAAGGACTTGGAAGAGCAGTTGAACGGAATGGACAGTGTCTTGAAAGGAGGATATAAGATGAACGTCAACAAAAGCGAAACGAGGATAATGGAATGTAGTCAAATTAAATCGGGTGATGCTGAGGGAATTAGATTAGGAAATGAGACACTTAAAGTAGTAAAGGAGTTTTACTATTTAGGGCGTAAAATAACTGATGATGGTCGAAGTAGAGAGGATATAAAATGTAGACTGGCAATGGCAAGGAAAGCGTTTCTGAAGAAGAGAAATTTGTTAACATCGAGTATAGATTTAAGTGTCAGGAAGTCGTTTCTGAAAGTATTTGTATGGAGTGTAGCCACGTATGGAAGTGAAACATGGATGATAAATAGTTTGGACAATAAGAGTATAGAAGCTTTCGAAATGTGGTTCTACAGAAGAATACTGAAGATTAGATCACATACCTAATGAGGAGGTATTGAATAGAATTGGGGAGAAGAGGCGTTTGTGGCACAACTTGACAAAAAGAAGGGACCGGTTGGTAGGACATGTTTTGAGGCATCAAGGGATCGCAAATTTAGCATTGGAGGGCAGCGTGGAGGGTAAAAATCCTAGAGGGAGACCAAGAGATGAATACACTAAGCAGATTCAGAAGGACGTAGGTTGCAGTAGGTACTGGGAGATGAAGCAGCTTGCACAGGATAGAGTAGCATGGAGAGCTGCATCAAACCAGTCTCAGGACTGAAGACCACTACAACAACAATTTCATCAGCGCAACTGGCCAACATCTTCAGGTGGGACGAACACATTGCTAAGGTAGGTTTTTTTTTCTTTATTGTGATTTCATTCCCCTGCCCCAAATGGACAGGGGAGGGCTGCTAAGGCAGGAGCAGAGCCCCCTATTTATGCCAGTCTTAGGCAGGAAGTGCGCATGCGTGGAGGCGCCAAATTCGATTGCCAATAGCGACGACATCAGCCGATAGGGGCCTTGACTACCCTCCTGTTGTCAAGAGAACATTTATGGTGGTGGCGATTCGTCATCCGTCGTATGACCAATGGTACTCCTCTCTGCTCGAAGCGACTTCAATATGTCAGGTGCTGGATCCCGAGCTGTACTGAGCTCAAAGCCCGTGTCTCTGTTTACAAGATTCGTCGAGCTACATATCGCCACTGCTTCCTTAATAACACTGTCCCAGTACGGACTCGTCGATGCGAGAATTTTAGTATGTTGATAATTCATAGAATGGCCAGGTTACCCAACGTGAGGAAGTGGAAGAAGGCGAAAACCGAAGGGAAATGGTCACCTTGCCATACATTACGGTGTCTCTTCAAAAATATTAAGATTATTCAAGAGCCATCAAGTCAAATGTGTCTTTCGTCCGCCGGCAAAACTCGGAGCTCTCTTGTGCTCATCTAAGGACAGCCTTGGCCTAAGAAGGCCCAGCGTTTACGAGATTCCTTGTAGCTGTGGCATGTCGCACATCAGACAAACTTGTCACACTGTAGAAGAGAGACGTACTGAACACCGACGCTACACTCGTCTGGGGCAACCAGAGAAGTCTGCAGTGGCTGAGCATTGCCTCAGTACAGGCCATTCTATGAATTATCAACATACCAAAATTCTCGCATCGACGAGTCCGTACTGTGACAGTGTTATTAAGGAAGCAGTGGCGATATGTAGCTCGACGAATCTTGTAAACAGAGACACGGGCTTTGAGCTCAGTACAGCTTGGGATCCAGCACTGGCCATATTGAAGTCGCTTCGAGCAGAGAGGAGTACCATTGGTCATACGACGGATGACGAATCGCCACCATAAATGTTCTGTTGACACCGGGAGGGTAGTCAAGGTGCCTGCGTGGACGCGCCGAGTACGTGCCGAGTAAAACTGTGAGGGGCGGGAAAAACCCACCGTGGTTCAACAACAAAGTTAGGAAACTACTGCGAAAGTAAAGAGAGCTTCACTCCAAGTTTAAACGCAGCCAAAACTTCTCAGACAAACAGAAGCTAAACGATGTCAAAGTTAGCGTAAGGTGTGCTATGCGTGAAGCGTTCAGTGAATTCGAAAGTAAAATTCTATGTACCGACTTGACAGAAAATCCCAGGAAGTTCTGGTCTTACGTTAAATCAGTAAGTGGATCGAAACAGCATATCCAGACACTCCGGGATGATGATGGCATTGAAACAGATGATGACACGCGTAAAGCTGAAATACTAAACACCTTTTTCCAAAGCTGTTTCACAGAGGAAGACCGCACTGCATTTCCTTCTCTAAATCGTCGCACAAACGAAAAAATGGCTGACATCGAAATAAGTGTCCCAGGAATAGAAAAGCAACAGGAATCACTCAACAGAGAAATGTCCACTGGACCTGACGGGATACCAATTCGATTCTACACAGAGTACACGAAAGAACTTGCGCCCCTTCTAACAGTCGTGTACCGCAAGTCTCTAGAGGAACGGAAGGTTCCAAATGATTGGAAAAGAGCACAGGTAGTCCCAGTTTTCAAGAAGGGTCGTCGAGCAGATGCGCAGAACTATAGGCCTGTATCTCTGACATCGATCTGTTGTAGAATTTTAGAACATGTTTCTTGCTCGCGTATCATGTCATTTCTGGAAACCCAGAAACTACTCTGTAGGAATCAACATGGATTCCGAAAACAGCGATCGTATGAGACCCAGCTTGCTTTATTTGTTCATGAGACCCAGAAAATACTAGATAGGGGCTCCCAGGTAGATGCCATTTTCCTTGACTTCCGCAAGGCGTTCGATACAGTTCCGCACTGTCGCCTGATAAACAAAGTAAGAGCCTACGGAATATCACACCAGCTGTGTGGCTGGATTGAAGGGTTTTTAGCAAGCAGTATATTCTTCTCAATGGAGAGACGTCTACAGACGTTAAAGTAACCTCTGGCGTGCCACAGGGGAGTGTTATGGGACCATTGCTTTTCACAATATATGTAAATGACCTAGTAGATAGTGTCGGAAGTTCCGTGCGGCTTTTCGCGGCTGATGCTGTAGTATACAGAGAAGTTGCACCATTAGAAAATTGTAGCGAAATGCAGGAAGATCTGCAGCGGATAGGCACTTGGTGCAGGGAGTGGCAACTGACCCTTAACATAGACAAATGCAATGTATTGCGAAACAGAGAAAGAAGGATACTTTATTGTATGATTATATGATAGCGGAACAAACACTGGTAGCAGTTACTTCTGTAAAATATCTGGGAGTATATGTGCGGAACGATTTGAAGTGGAATGATCATATAAAATTAATTGTTGGTAAGGGGGGTACCAGGTTGAGATTGATTGGGAGAGTCCTTAGAAAATGTAGTCCATCGACAAAGGAGGTGGCTTACAAAACACTCGTTCGACCTATACTTGAGTATTGCTCATCAGTGTGGGATCCATACCAGGTCGGGTTGATGGAGGAGATAGAGAAGATCCAAAGAAGAGCGGCGCGTTTCGTCACAGGGTTATTTGGTAAGCGTGATAGCGTTGCGGAGATGTTTAGCAAACTCGAGTGGCAGACTCTGCAAGAGAGCCGCTTTGCATCACGGTGTAGCCTGCTCGCCAGGTTTTGAGAGGGTGCGTTTCTGGATGAGGTATCCAATATATTGCTTCCCCCTACTTATACCTCCCGAGGAGATCACGAATGTAAAATTAGAGAGATTCGAGCGCGCACAGAGGCTTTCTGGGAGTCGTTCTTCCCGCAAACCATACGCGACTGGAACAGAAAAGGGAGGTAATGACAGTGGCACGTAAAGTGCCCTCCGCCACACACCGTTGGGTGGCTTGCGGAGTATAAATGTAGATGTAGATTTTTGCCTGCAGCTTCCGACAGAGCTGGGGCACTCTCAGTGCGTGTGCCGAAGTATTTGGTTCTTCATCCTGTAGGTGGCGTTCCTGTCCTTCCAGCTATCGGTTGATATCGTCGCTATTGGCCATCGAATTTGGCGCCTCCACGCATGCACACTTCCTGCCTAAGACTGGCATAAATAGGGGGCTCTGCTCCTGCCTTAGCACATTCTCCGGCGGTATTCCATAAGGTTACCGCCCTTCGATTGTGCAGTTCCTGCACTAATCGAAACGCTACGGTTTCAGGTGCCAGCCAGCCAGCCAGCCAGCCAGCCAGCCCTCCAGCAGCAGCAGCAGCAGCAGCAGCAGCAGTAGCAGCGGTCCCGACCAGCATCACGGTCCAGCCTGTAGCAGCCAGCCACCCCTCCAGCAGCAGCGGTCCGGTCAGCCAGCCCGACCTCCAGCAGCAGCAGCCCCGGCCCCGTCCACGGCAGCAGCGCCAGCTGCGGCATTCCTGCCAGTTGGCGTCAGCTTCAGCTTCCGCGCCAGCAGCGTGGAACCTCTGGTCGTCGTCCGTCTTTGTCGTCCGTCTTCGTCTTTGTCTTCATCCGTCTTCATCTGTCCCCAGTTTTCTTCTTATTCTTCCCCTTTCCTTTTTGTCCTGTGTACTATATCCTTGTCATCATGTCAGCCCCCACCACCACTACGACCACTACTACCACAGCCATAGTCTACACGTCCCCCTCTGCCGCCACCACCACCACTACATGGTGTGCCCAGTCACACCCCTCTTTTTCCATCCCTCTCTCTCCCTTCGACTTCACTCTTTGTCGCCCCCTCTCCAGCTTCTTCCTCCCGCTCCTCTCCCTCTGATCCTTTCCCCCCACTCCCCCTGCCTGTTACTGCAGCTCCCGCTAGGGTGGTGGCCCATCGGGCCACTGCCCACGCCCAACTCTCCCCATCGCCTTCGCTGTCACCGCCTCCGCCGTCGCCTTCACCGTCACCATTTCCAGCGCCATCTGCTGCGTCCACGCCAGGACCTGCCCGTTCCCACCACCTCCCTATAGCTCCCATCCCTCATGTCACCACCCACCCTTCTGCCGCCGTTAAACGCCCTAGTGGCACCGCCACCTCCTCTGCTCCCAAAAAGGCCCCACCCCATCCTCCTTCCCCCTCGCAGGATGCCATGGATGTCTCCCCACCTGCCCCTGCTCCCTTCACTTCCTCCTCCTCCTCCCCCCTTCTTTATACAAACACCTCCTCTCCCGTCCGGATCCATCCCTTCTCGAGGCCCGGAATCTCTCCCTCCTCCTCCATCAACACGTCCCTGGTGCCCCTGTCTCTCTCCTCACTCCCAGACGGGATTCCGTTCTCATCTCCTCCCCCAGCCCTACCCTCCATACTGACATCCTCTCCCGACTCCCCATCACCCGTTTTGGCCCCAATGCTTCCCTCACCCCTGCTCCTTCTCCATCTCCAACCCGCCAACCCCAACCCCCGCATTGCCCGCCGACCTTCACCGCTGTGATCACTCGGCTCAGTCCGACGATCACGGAGGAGGAGGTGTTGGCGGAGCTCAAGGCGCATCCCACACTGGAGGTGCGGGCAGTCCGCCGCATTTTCAACTCCTCCGGCCCCACCCGCCTTATGCGGGTTTTCTCCGAGGACGCCCCCTCCATTCACCGTCTATTGAAGGAGGGTGACCTCCTCTTCCATCAGCGCTATTATGTCGACCCCTCCCGTTCTCCTCCTCAATCCCTGCGCTCCCAGAGGTGTCTGCACTATAACGCATACCCAACAGCTGAGTGCCACGAGGCCCCCACCTGCCCACATTGTAAGCAAACCCACTTCCTCCGGCAGTGCCCTAACCTACAATCCCCTCCCTCCTGCAATACCTGCAATCTCCCCCATCCCACCTACTCCCAAAAGTGTAAAGCCCGACCCCCTCCTACCACTCCTGAACTCACTGTACCTGTCCGTCCTCTGGACGCTCCCACCCCTCCTGGCAATTCCCTTCGTCACCCCCCCCCCCCCTGAGGACATCATCAGGTATCTCACCATTGTCTTACAAAACGTCCACCCTTTCCAGCGCCCTCACACCCTTCAACAGATCTCCCTCACCGCCCGTTCCATTTCCCACTTGAAAATGTATGCCACCTACTCCAACAACCAGGCCCATTTAACCTTCTCCCGTCTTGACACCCTTGTCTAAATCCCTGTCATGGCGCGACAGCACCGTATCCTTTTCAACAACATCCGCTCCCTTCCCGCCAACAAGAACCTCTTCCTGCACGCCCTTGCCACCCACCGCATGGATGCCTTCCTCCTCAATGAAACTTTCCTCCAACCCCACCACACCGTCCACACGTCGCCCTACCTCCTTCACCGCTCCGATAATCCCATCCCAATTGCGCGTGGTGGAGTTGCCATTGATCACCGCCGTCAGATCCTAGTACGGCTCCAACCTCTCCTTCCCGACCCCACCGAACACCTGATCCTTAGTCTCTTCTTCCCTGGCCTTACCGCCACCTGCGCCACCATCTATGTCCGCCCTAACGTCCCTATTCCCTTCGACTTCCTCTCCCACATTGACCGTACCTTCTCCTCCTACATGATCGCCGCCGACCTCAATATCCATAGTCGTTCCACCGCCCAGTTACAGCGGTGGCATCGGTTCCTCTCCTCCCTTCAAGGGGACCTCATTCCCATCCCCCAGCACACCCGTCCCGACTCCAACTCCACTCCAGATGTTATCCTTTCCTCCCCTAACCTCCTTGGCCGCATAACAGTGGATGTCCTGGAACCTATTGGTAGCGACCATCTGCCTGTCCTCCTCACCGTTTCCGACTGTCGTCGCCCCTGCCCTGACCCTCGTAATGACTCTCCCCCAAAGTATATCCATGACTATTCCTGTGCCAACTGGAATGCCTACCGGGATACCCCCTCCACCCAGGTCGATAGCCACCCCTTCACCTACCGCCACCCTGACGATGTAACCCATGCCGCCTCCTTTCTCCAGCAGACCTTGTCTGAGGCCGTGGAGACCCACGTCCCTACTGTCGCCATCCACCCCCACCATCCTACCTTACCCCCACAGGCTGTCCTCCTCCTCTGTGAATCCCATCGTCTCTATCATGCCTTCCTCCACACGCGTGACCCGGACACACTACGACGCCACCGGCAACTCCAGCGACATATTCGTAATTTGCTCACAGCCAAGAAACGCCAGGACTGGCAACAGACATGCACCCATTTGAATGCTTCCCTCCCTATCAACTCGTCCAAGTTCTGGTCAGCCTTCCGTCGCCTTACCGGAACTAAACCCTCCCCCTACTATCCTCTCCTCCATAATGATCACCCATTCCCTGACACCCTTAGTAAGGCCAATCACTTTGCCTCCTACCTCTCCGATGTATTTTCCATCCCCGATGATCCCCAGTTCGATTACTCCCTCTTCCCGGATGTCCGCGATCGAACTGACACCTCTGTCCCTCCCCTAGCGCCTGGTTTCCAGTACTTGGACAACATTGCACACATAGAACTCAATGCCCCTATCACTACACAGGATCTCATTGCTACACTCCGCACAAAACACAACACTGCCTCTGGTCAGTCACCTACCGTCACCTTCGTGAAGCTCCTGTCTCTTTCCTCTCCACCCTGGCCAGGCTCTACAATATATTCCTGTCCACTGGTTACTACCCCGACCTGTGGAAAACCTCACGTATCCTGATGTTCCTTAAACCTGATAAACCGCCATCCGCCATCTCCTCCTACCGTCCCATCAGCCTTACCTCAGTCTTCAGCAAGGTCCTGGAATCTATCCTCACCCGCCACATCCACCAGCATCTCCGCCAGCACCGCCTCCTTCCCATCACCCAGTGTGGCTTTCAGCCATCCTTCTCTTCCAATGATCTTCTCCTTCACCTCACTCATCTCCTTTCTGCACAGCTTAATTTCCGTCGCTCTGCAATCTTCCTCTCCCTGGACCTCGAACGTGCTTATGACCGCGTATGGCATTCCGGTCTCCTCTTCAACCTCCAAACCTTCGCCCTTCCCATTAATTACATCCGTCTGATGGGCTCCTTTCTCTCCCGCCGTCCTTCCTTTGTCACCATCCATAACACAGATTCCTACACCTTTTTTCCCTCCGCCGGTGTGCCCCAAGGCTCCGTCCTCTCCCCCCTTCTGTACCTTTCGTATACGGCGGACATGCCGCCGCCGTCATCCCCCGTCCACCTTCTCCAGTTTGCCGATGACACCGCCTTCCTTGCCCTTGCCCTCACCCTGCAGCGCTCCCAACACCTTCTCCAATCCCATCTTGACCGGTTCACCGCTTGGTGCAACCAGTGGTTGCTCAAGGTCAATCCCTCCAAAACCCAGGCGATCATTGTAGACAAAACCACCCCTTCCTTCCGCTTCCTTGATTTCTATCACACCGTCTATGGCCGTCCTATCGCCCTCACCCCCACCCTCAAGTACCTTGGCGTCACCATCGACTGTCGACTCTCCTGGACCCCACATCTCTCGACAATCCAAGCCAAGGCACGCTCCTGTCTCCATCTCCTCAAGCTCCTTTCCGGCCGTACGTGGGGTCTGGACCCCTCCACCATACTCCACACCTATAAGTCCCTGATCCGCCCTATGCTTCGTTACGCCCAACCGGCCTGGATCTCTGCCCCCGCTACCTTTTACAAATCCCTCCAAATCCTTGAACGCCATGCTCTCCGCCTCGCCTATCGCATCCGTCTCCCCTCCCCCATGCGGATCCTGTACGATCTCATTCCAATCCCCCACCTCCTCCTTTTCCTTGAGAGGATACGGATCCAGTACACCTCACGCAAACTCGATCCTCCTCACCCGCTTGTCTCGCCCATCCTCTCCCACCCCCGCCCACTGCCGCACCTGTATTCCCACGTCCCACCTGGTCTCCATCTCTCTACCCTCCTTACCTTCTCCCAAGGTGTTTTCCGCCAGCTCCCCCTCCCTGATGATCTCCTCCTTCCCTCCATATACCCCTCCTACCAACTTTGATCCTCCTTCCCTCTTCCTGTCTCTGTTCCTTTGGGCATCCTCCCTCCCTCATCCCTTCTCCCCACTCCTCCCCCGGGCTTCCCCTCCCCTGTCCCTCTACTCCTCCTCCTATGTCTTCAGCCATTGGCGTCTTGTTCTCACCTCTCCCCCCCCCCACCCTTCTTCCCCTCTTGGCAGGTCCCCAGACTCGCACACGCTACGTGGACTTTCTCGCGCCGGAGATCATCGCCATCAGTGTCTCGTGTGTGCCGTCATGTTTAGTGTTCAGTCTTCACCGTCGCACTCCATCATTCACCTGTGCCATCGCCGTCTTCCGTATTTGTGCGTCGTGTCAACAATTTCAAGTGTGGACTATCGTCGAATGTGAACGGCTCCGTGTTTGTCTTTCTGTGTCAACTGTTTTCTTGCCCACCGTTCTGTAACCTATGTGTAATCTTTCTGTTTTTTTCTCATTTTGTATCCTATGGCTGACGAGCAGTATAGAACGCTGCTGACAGCGTGCCTGTTGTACAGGTTTTAAAATTCCAATAAAGAAAAAAAACCTGCCTTAGCACCCCTCCCCTGTCCATATGGGGCAGGGGAATGAAATCACAACAAAGAAAAAAAACCTGCCTTAGCAGTGTGTTCGTCGCACCTGAAGATGTCGGCCAGTTGCGCTGATGAAACATTGTGGAGTTTTCAGTATGACATCCGACGTCTCGCCCGAGAACCATAGATACGATACTAGTATTGCCGTAACTTCTTTGGTGTAGGAGTTATATTTCTGTGTCGTACTGTGTGTGGCGCAGTTGGTCGGTTGCAGCGGAGCAGCGAGGAAGTCTCTGTGGCGTTTGTGTCAGACCGGGGCCGCTGGCGGCGTGGGCGCGCGGCAGGAGTCGTGTGGCATTGGCTGCGAGAACTGCCGAGTTCGTCGCCCACCGCACCTGCGTCCTGGAGTCGAGTAATCAGTGAACCTGTCGTGAAGGCTCAACTGTTGTAACAGCTCTTCGTTAATTGCTGGTTGTTGCATCCTGGGCTGTCCCCAAAAGCAGTAACATGATGGTGTGTTGGAGTCGGCAAAATTTTGCACCCGTCACCTTGTATGGTGTTTAACCTTGAAGTGATTATAATTTATTAGTGAAGTGCACCAGCGGTATCTTTTCCTTTGTGGCCGTTAACGTTCCGGTTACCTTCCCGAGTCGTTATCACAGTTTTGCGGCAGTGTGATTGCCTCACAGTGTTGATGCTGTCTGGCACGACTTGTAGTTTGACAGCTTGGTGTTTTTTGTGTTTGTTGTGCCTTGACTGTGCTTATACGCCAATTATTAAGACATACTCCTGCTGCAATCTTCATCTTCGCTGATACTTTTGGTTGTAGTGCTGTTGGTCGGATGGAAGGGAATTGATTAGGTGGTTGGTTGGTTCAACAGCTGTCTATGGGGCGTGCTGCAAGCCGATTGTTTAGTGTTACGCTTGGCTGTCTGTCTCACCTAAACTGTGGTTAGAGTTTGCTCCCCAGGCCGACCCTTGGAACACTTCCGAGCACCACTGTTTGTTGTTTGTGATGGTCATTTTATTTGGTCGCAGATACTATGCCAGCCTTCAGCCCTGTGTCAATATTGTCTGGTTTATGTTTCGTATATGGCCTTCAGCCGAAATTCATAACAACTTTAAGATTAGGCCTTCAGCCATGTTTCATTTAAAATTCTTGTTGCTCTGTATTTAGGCCTTGCATTTGTTTCAGAATCTGTAGCTGTAATATGTAAATCCTTGTCTGTACGGTTTCCCTTCAATGATCTTGAATTCTTGAAATGGCCTTAAGGTGTGTTCTGTGAATGTTTATCTTAAGGTTGTTCAAAATGGTTCAAATGGCTCTGAGCACTATGGAACTTAACATCTATGGTCATCAGTCCCCTAGAACTTAGAACTACTTAAACCTAACTAACCTAAGGACATCACACACCACCCAGTCATCACGAGCCAGAGAAAATCCCTGACCCCGCCGGAGATCGAACCCGGGAACCGGGGCGCGGGAAGCGAGAACGCTACCGCACGACGGCGAGCTCCGGACTCTTAAGGTTGTCTTTAATTATTCTTGAGTAATTGTTTGGGTATTCAGCCGACAAGATATTTCAAGTTTTCTTAAGATATTTTTCTGTTGTACTGTGCAAAAGCTTATCTTTAAAGCCTCTCTTTTATTATGTGAAGAAAATTTTTTTTATTGGGCCTTCAACCGAAGAATTAACTTGAATTTTCCTTAATATGGCCTTTAGCCAGAATTTGTAAATGCTTGGCTTTTAAACGATTCCTTAAATGATCTGAAATATTATTATGGCTGTTAGCCGAGAAGATGTTGTAATTTTGCTTTAATAAGGCCTTCAGCTGTTACTTTAAATCCTGGTTTTAAAAGCTATCATTCAAACTTATTGTGTAGAAGTTACTTGGGCTTTCAGCCATGAATTGATCTTTGTTGTTTTAAAGATAAATTGTGCACTGGTTTGAGCTATAAAGTTGTGTGTTCTTGTATAACTAACAGTAACTGACCTTGACCCCTTTCCACAATCTGATGTGCTCTGTCCTGCGAAACCAGATTTCAGAGACATATTCTACTCTCAATTGCAACAGTATACTAGAACATCCATGGCATCAAGAGACTCCCCAAGAATCCACAGTAGTGTGATGTGCCACTAGATGGCAGTCCTTTCCGGGAGAACAAAGTGTGAAGAGAGGCCACAAAGTGGGCTGAGCAGCCATTTGGGCTCAATCATCGAAAATCTAGGTGTTGATGATTCCAAGCTCGGATGCAAAGAGGCCTAGGTTTTATTCTGCTATATTCAAAAGTTTTATAGATGTGTTTCACAAACCATTCTTGAAGATTAAACCTTTGAAAGTTAGCACAGTGGTGATGTAAAAAAATACTCAGCCCTCTGAATTTAAGTAACACTTCGTTTTTATTGCTTTTGTTGCCATATCACGTAACACACAAAACATCACTTCACAATTCAAGACAGACTTGAACAATTCTTCCTCACTGATAAAGTTCACATTTTATAAGCTGACTACAATAGGCGTCTTTCCAGCATCATGACCAAGAGTTGACCTTTTCAAGGTCTGACTCTCTAACAAAACTAATAATCACTTATGTGCCCAAAAATCAGAGTTACAAGTACGTCAAAGATCATAGTAATAAAAGAAAGAATACACATAAGAATAATATCATTGCAACATAAACATATCGATGTATCACAGTACGTCTACATTAATGAAATCAAATCTGAATGTTGTCTCAGAAATATGTCAACTACTTTACAGAAACACAGTAGAATATTACTGGTATCGAGAGGTTAAGATAAGGTGCCGTAATGGTTACGTAATTCAAGTAGCATTACAGCGTCTTGTACCCAGATCGGCTGATGCCTGGAGAACGGCAGAACTTTGGCGCTGCAGAAATTAAAGCACCATACTGGATTTTACGCGATGAGCTACATGTCTGCAAAGTTGGGGCAAAGTGGATGCCTCACGCACAAAATGTAGTGGAGAAATGGGCACATTACGAAACATGTCGTGTGCATCTAGCATGTTACGAGGAGCAGGAAGACAATGTGCTCTGTGAGAATCATCACCACTGATGAATTTTGGGTTGGTTCAAATGGCTCTGAGCACTAAGGTCATCAGTCCCCTAGAACTTAGAACTACTTAAACCTAACTAACCTAAGGACATCACACACATCCATGCCCGAGGCAGGATTCGGACATGCGGCTGTAGCGGTCGGGCGGTTCCAGACTGTAGCGCCTAGAACCGCTCGGCCACCTCGGCCGGCGATGAATTTTGGGCCAGGACCTATGAGCGAGAACTGGAACGTCAGTCTGTGGGATGGCTTCATCCAGGTTCACGATGTAGGCAGAAATTTCATAGTAATCCCTCTACTGTTAAGGTAGTGGTCATCATAGCCTATGAGTTTAGACGAGCGATTTTGTGTCAGTTCAATCCACATGGACGAACACTTAGTGCACTCTAATACTGCCGCACTTTCCTGCAGTGACACTTACAATGGGCTAGTCAGGGTGCTGAAAGTCCACATGCGTTAGACATTGGACTCGCATTCGGGAGGACGACGGTTCAATCCCGCGTCCGGCAATCCTGATTTAGGTTTTCCGTGATTTCCCTAAATCACTCCAGGCAAATGCCGGGATGGTTCCTCTGAAAGGGCACGGCCGACTTCCTCCCCTATCCTTCCCTAATCCGATGAGACCGATGACCACGCTGTCTGGTCTCCTTCCCCAAACCAACCAACCAACCAAAGTCCACATGACGCATTAATTCTTCAGGATAATGCGAGAGCCCATACGGCACCATGCATTCGAAATCTGCTCGTTTGGTGGGGATGGGAAGTACTGCAGCCAGACCTACCACTTTGCCAATTGTGACCTCATACCAAAACTGAAAATAGCCATTACGTGGAACACGCTTTCAAACAAATCAAGACATTGCCACAGCAGTGACACGTGAAATCCAATGTTTCACTCATGGTGAGGCCACAGGAATTTGGCGTCTTCCACAGAGTTGGCAGTCTGTGATAGATGCGTTGAGAGACTATTTCGAGGAACTCTAAGATGTCAAAGGCCCATGTTTCGGCCTGTATCGTGGTGTACTGTTGTAATTGACAGTAAAATATCACTGAAATGAAAAAAATTGTTTAATCTTTTTCCTCGTACTACACACATCAAAAAAATGTTTTGTATCAGCCCAGTTCCCACAACTCCTGAACAAAGAAATGGTTCAAATGGCTCTGAGCACTATGCGACTTAACTTCTGAGGTCATGAGTCCCCTAGAACTTAGAACTACTTAAACCTAACTAACCTAAGGACATCACACACATTCATGCCCGAGGCAGGATTCGAACTTACGGCCGTAGCAGTCGCTCGGTTCCAGACTGTAGTGCCTAGAACCGCACGGCCACTCTGGCCGGCAACTCCTGAACACAGAGATTGACTGTGGATATTGTATCACAGACAAAGTCCCTTTGACTGTACAGAGATGTAAACAAACATACTTGAGCAATGCCTATTAGATGAAGGGATTCCGACAGCCGATCAGTTGCAGTCATTCCACCAGGAAGGAGGTACACGGCTCGTGTTGTCTGTAGTTCAACCGTGCCTAGACGGTCAATACCGCGGTTCGATCGCGTCCACATTGTTACTTTGGGCCAGGAAGCGCTCTCAACAAGGTAAGTGTCCAAGCGTCTCAGACTGAACCAAAGCGATGTTGTTCGGACGTGGAGGAGATACAGACAGAAACTGTCGATGACATGCTTCGCTCAGGCCACCCGAGGGCTACTACTGCAGTGGATGACCGCTACCTACGGATTGTGGCTCGGAGGAACCCTGACAGCAACGCCACCGTCTTGAATAATGCTTTTCGTGCAGCCACAGGACGTCGTGTTACGACTCAAACTGAGCGCAATAGGCTGCATGATGCGCATCTTCACTGCCGACGTCTGTGGTGAAATCCATCTTTGCAACCTCGACACGGTGCAGCGCGGTACAGATAGGCCCAACAACATGCCGAATGGACCGCTCAGGATTGGCATAGCGTTCTCTTCACCGATGTGTGTCACATATGCCTTCAACCAGACAATGGTCAGAGATGTGTTTGGAGGCAACCCGGTCATTCTGAACGCCTTACACACACTGTCCAGCGAGTGCAGCAAGGTGGAGGTTCCCTGCTGTTATGGGGTGGTATTATGTGGGGCCGACGTACGCCGCTGGTGGTCATGGAAGGCTCCGTAATGGCTGTACGATACGTGAATGCCAGACCGATAGTGCAACCGTATCGGCAGCATATTGGCGAGGCATTCGTGTTCATGGACGACAATTTGTGCACATCTTGTGAATGACTTCCTTCAGGGTAATGACATTGCTCTACCAGAGTGGCCAGAATGTTGTCCAGACATTAACCCTATCAAACATGCCTGGGATAGATCGAAAAGGGCTGTTTATGGACGACGTGACCCACCAACTACTCTGATGGATCTACGCCAAATCACCGCTGAGGAGTGGTACAATCTGGATCAACAGTGCCGTTATGAACGTGTGGATAGTATCCTACGATGAACACAGGCATGCATTAATGCAAGTGGACGTGCTACTGGCCATTAGAGTTATTGATGTGTACAGAAATCTGGACCACCACCTCTGAAGGTCTCTCTGTATGGTGGTACAGCATGCAATGTGTGGTAATCGTGAGCAATAAAAAGGACTGAAATGGTGTTTATGTTGATCTCTGTTCCAATTTTCTGTAGAGATTGTGGAACCCTCGGACTCGGCTGGCCGTTGTGGCCGAGCGGTTCTAGGCTCTTCAGTCTGGAACCACCTGACCGCTACAGTATGAGATTCGAATCCTGCCTTGGGCATGGATGTGTGTGATGTCCTTAGGTTAGTTAGGTTTAAGTAGTTCTACGTTCTAGGGGACTGCTGACTACAGATGTTAAGTCCCATAGTGCTCAGAGCCATTTGAACCATTTTTTTTAACCCTCGGAACTGAGATCACACAAAACTTTTTTTGATGTGTGTATATCTTTATTCCAGAGTGGTTGTGTTCATTCATCCCCCTACATATATTGCTTACATATGAACTAACCTTCCATTTGTGCATTTTAGAATTTCTTATTTCGTTACCTCTTTCGAGACAAAAAATAGTTGCTATGACTTTTGCATGACCCTCGTATGTGTTATGTTATAAGTCATTCTGCGATTAAACTACTAATTCATAGTCACTTCATTAGGCTCAGTCAATCACGTAAAACTATAATCTATAACTCTGATTATGCTACAGGATTAGTCTATCGCCGTAATCGATATTATTTACTTTTGTACATGGTTCCTACATTGAATTCCCATAGAGGAAGCTCTGTTCAGCAATGTGTGCCGTCTTGACATTCCGAAATGATAGCTGTGGGTGGTTCTGTATGTGAAGGCTTTGGTCAACAGCTACCTGATATCACTTACGTCAACAGAACTGCTTACAGGCCAAGTGACCAGCTAGCATTGGCACACATCATTCATATCAATCAGCTGATTCGACCTGCTGTTCTGCCATTCATGAACAGCACTTCAAGGGGTGCTTTTCAGCAGGATAACGCTCACCCACATACCGCTATTGTAACCCAACATGTTGTACAGAGTGTCGACGTGTTGCCTCAGTCTGCTTCATCACCAGATATGTCTACCAATCTTCCTCACGGAGCTGCCCGGTGTGGCCGAGTGGTTCTAGGCACTTCAGTCTGACCGCTACAGTCGCAGGTTTGAATCCTGCCTCGGGCATGGATGTGTGTGATGTCCTTCGATTAGTTAGGTTTAAGTAGTTCTAAGTTCTATGGGAATTTCTTCATTTATATAATATTATACCAGCTGACGTCCCACTGTTCCCCAACTACGGATGTACTAAGAACCGTCTCCAGTCGAGCACATATGGGACATCATTGAATGACAACTCCAGCGCCCCCCTTTCCATACTGTTTTCTTTCTCCACCTACCCACTCCTTGACCTCATTCTCCTCCCCCCCAGGTCCTTTTTCTTTCCCCATCACTGTCTTCCCCACTCCTTCCTCCCATCCACCCTGCTCCCCCCCCTCTTTCTGTGCCCTCTCCCTCCATCGGCTGCCCCGTTTTTTTGCTTTTCCTCTTCTTCCCCCTTTCTCCCCCCTCATGTCTCTGGCCTCCCCCCCATGAACCACGGACCTTGCTGTGGGTGGGGAGGCTTGCGTGCCTCAGCGATACAGATGGCCGTACCGTAGGTGCAACCACAATGGAGGGGTATCTGTTAAGAGGCCAGACAAACGTATGGTTCCTGAACAGGGGCAGCAGCCTTTTCAGTAGTTGCAAGGGCAACAGTCTGGATGATTGACTATTCTGGCCTTGTAACAGTAACCAAAACGGCCTTGCTGTGCTGGTACTGTGAACAGCTGAAAGCAAAGGGAAACTATGGCCGTAATTTTTCCCAAGGGCATGCAGCTTTACTGTATGGTTAAATTAAATTAAAGGCTGTATACATGGAAGAAGCCTGCAGATACTGACAGGTTTTAGATAGATTATCTAATGGTAAGACAGAGACTTAGGAACCAGGTTTTAAATTGTAAGACATTTCCAGGGGCAGATGTGGACTCTGACCACAATCTATTGGTTATGACCTGTAGATTAAAACTGAAGAAACTGCAAAAAGGTGGGAATTTAAGGAGATGAGACCTGGATAAACTGAAAGAACCAGAGGTTGTACAGAGCTTCAGTGAGACCATAAGGGAACAATTGACAGGAATGGGGGAAAGAAATGCAGTAGAAGGATGAGTAGCTTTGAGGGATGAAGTAGTGAAGGCAGCAGAGCATCAAGTAGGTAAAAAGACAAGGGCTAGTAGAAATCCTTGGGTAACAGAAGATACATTGAATTTAATTGATGAAAGGAGAAAATATAAAAATGCAGTAAATGAAGCAGGCAAAAAGTAATACAGACGTCTCAAAAAGGAGATCAACAGGAAGTGCAAAATGGCTAAGCAGGCATGGCTAGAGGACAAATGTAAGGATGTAGAGGCTTATCTCACGAGGGGTAAGATAGATACTGCCTACCGAAAATTAAAGAGACCTTTGGAGATAATAGAACCACTTGTATGAGCATCAAGAGCTCAGGTAGAAACCCAGTTCTAAGCAAAGAAGGGAAACCAGAAAGGTAGAAGGAGTATATAGAAGATCTATACAAGGGCGATGTACTTGAGGACAATATTATGGAAATGGTAGAGGAGGTAGATGAAGATGAAATGGAAGATACGGTACTGCGTGATGAGTTTGACAGAGCACTGAAAGACCTGAGTCGAAACAAGGCCCCCGGATTAGACAACATTCCATTAGAACTACTGACGACCTAGGGAGAGCCAGTCCTGACAAAACTCTACCATCTGGTGAGCAAGATGTAAGAGACAGGCGAAATACCCTCAGACTTCAAGAAGAATATAATAATTCCAATACCAAAGAAAGCAGGTGTTGACAGATGTGAAAATTACCAAACTATCAGTTTAATAAGTCACAGCTGCAAAATACTAACGCGAATTCTTTACAGACGAATGGAAAAACTAGTAGAAGCCGACCTCGGGGAAGATCAGTTTGGATTCCGTAGAAATGTTGGAACACGTGAGGCAATACTGACCTTACGACTCGTCTTAGAAGCTAGATTAAGGAAGGGCAAACCTACGTTTCTAACATTTGTAGACTTGAAGAAAGCTTTTGACAATGTTAACTGGAATATAGAAACCAGATGGCAGTTATAAGAATCGAGGGGCATGAAAGGGAAGCAGTGGTTGGGAAGGGAGTGAGACAGGGTTGTAGCATATACCGGATGTTATTCTATCTGTATATTGAGCAAGCAGTAAAGCAAACAATAGAAAAATTCAGAGTAGGTATTAAAATCCATGCAGAAAAAATAAAAACTTTGAGGTACATCGATGACATTGTGATTCTGTTAGAGACAGCAAAGGATTTGGAAGAGCAGATGAACGGAATGGACAGTGTACTGAAGGGAGGATATAAGACGAACATCAACAAAAGCAAAACGAGGATTATGGAATGTAGTCGAATTAAGTCAGGTGATGCTGAGGGAATTAGATTAGGAAACGAGACATTTAAAGTAGTAAAGGAGTTTTGCTATTTGGGGAGCAAAATAACTGATGATGGTCGGAGTAGAGAGGATATAAAATGTAGACTGGCAATGGCAAGGAATGCGTTTCTGAAGAAGAGAAATTTGTTAACATCGAATATAGATTTATGTATCAGGAAGTCATTTCTGAAAGTATTTGTAAGGAGTGTGGCCATGTATGGACGTGAAACGTGGACGATAAGTAGTTTAGACAAGAAGAGAATAGAAGCTTTCGAAATGTCGTGCTACAGAAGAATGCTGAAGATTAGATGGGTAGATCACATAACTAATGAGGAAGTATTGAATAGGATTGGGGAGAAGAGAAGTTTGTGGCGCAACTCGCCTAGAAGAAGGGATCGGTTGGTAGGACATGTTCTGAGGCATCAAGGGATCACAAATTTAGCATTGGAGGGCAGCGTGGAGGGTAAAAATCGTAGAGGGAGACCGAGAGATGAGTACACTAAGCAGATTCAGAAGGATGTAGGTTGCAGTAGGTACTGGGAGATGAAGCAGCTTGCACAGGATAGAGTAGCATGGAGAGCTGCATCAAACCAGTCTCAGGACTGAACACCACAACAACAACAACATGTGTCTGGGTCCTCCCCCCCCCCCCCCCCCCCATCTCCATACCCATATGCCTTTGTACTCTATAGTGCAGTGTTTCCAGTGTTGTGTGTCCCTTTCTAAAGTTACTGCGAACAGAAACCAGACTTTCGCCGTGTTTTCAATTGTGCCTGTCTATTTCCAAATTGTTTTTAATCAGCATCTCTGACTCCTTTGTTTTTTTATGTTTTCTTCACAACTTTTTCACCATGTACCGTTTCATGACCTCTTTTTATTGTCATATCTCCTCAATATGTTTCTTAACTTTATCTGTCGGGTGCAGAGCGGCGTATTACGCTGTTGCCAGCCCACCCCCTCCCTCTGAGGGGGAGGGGGGGGGTAATCGAAATAGAATAAAGGGAAAAAAACTCCAGCGCCATCCACAAACAGCATTAACCGTCGCTGTATTGATCCACCAAGAGTAACACACATGGAACTCCACCCCACAAACTGACATCCGGCATCTGTACGACTCAATGTATACACTTTTGCACGCACACATTCAACATTCTGGCGGTTACACTGTTTATCAATCACATGTGCAGTGGCTTATCTCATGGTTACGTTTGCCTGTGATTTTGCATGTTAATCACTCTGCTACCTCGACAAAAGTATTCCAGAAATTTCATTACTCTACATTAACTATTTTTTCGGTGCTGCAATTTTCTTTTGGTCAGTGAGATACGAGGATACGTTTTCGTGGGTTAACCCTCGCCTAGACGACAGCCGAGCGTTTTGTACTTAGTGTAGGAAGCATTTTAGTATTTCACACGGCGGACAAACTGACCTTACACGACATGCACAGTACAAGTAACGTCAGAATAGGGAAAATAATCCCGAACACTCAAATAAATTGTCGAACTGTTTTGTTTACTTCAGCAGTAAAGAAAAGTGCGATGAAAGCACCTTGTCAGATCTTGGTTTAGTACATCATGCAGTCAGGCATAATCTAAGTTATTCAAGTGTGAACTGCAGAAATAAACGTGTGTCCCACGTTTCTAGAGATTTTGCAACTGAGTCCAAACTTTTTGTATGGACGCATTAAAGCGGAAATGATTGTGGACGATGTTCTTGCTCCTAAACTGTTAAGGCTTTGTGACTTGGCTTCCCACAAAAGACTTTCACATATTTGTCGTGCACATATTTTGTGAACTCTGTTAGGAGGGGTGTTCAATGTGTATTGCGAATTGTGTTTTATTCATCTCATGACATACATTTGCAATCCAATTCGATTTGCGTACAAGAGACATGTCAAAAATTTATAATACAGTTACTATTATTTTTACAGTAATAACTAATAGCACTACAACAAATAATACGCTATAAGGATATTTCTTGGAATATGTAACACATTGTATCCAGCTCAAATTTCCAGTTTGTCCTCCATGAATTCATCCACTGAGTAATAACACTTCAGTGTCAATACCTCATATAGCTTTCTTTTAAGTGAACCTAAATTCATCTGCATCAACTGTTTCCCTTTTAATTTATTACAAATTTTCATTCCCATGTATTGAGGTCCCTGGGCATACAGTCTGAGGTGGTGTGATGGGTGGGGAGCATAAAATTTTCTTTGTATTTATTATCATGTGACGGGACAAAATGGTTTCCCTCAAATAATTCATGTCTCTGATTGTTGCCAGCGTCATATAATTCATGTCCGGTGTATAAAAATATAATAATCTCATATATGTATAACAATGGCAGAGTTAATATTTTAAGTTTTCTAATTAATGATCGACATTGCAGCGCACATATTTCGAATGATTTTTTTCTGTACTTTTAGTACCCACGCTATGTTTGTCAATTTACCCCAAAAACAATACCATACATAATAATGAATTCAAAGTATCTTGTATATGCTACTTTTCGTGTGTCCATGTCAGATGCAGTTGATAATATTTGCATTGCAAATGTAAAGCTGCTCAGTTTGTTAGACAGGTAATCAATATTTGCCTGCCAGCTCAAATTTTTACCTACATTTAAATCTAAGAATTTGGCTGAGTCACCTTCTTATATATAATGGTTGTTGTGTACAATCTTAATCTGTTAACATTTTCACTGTTTAGTTTTGAACTGCATGAAGTGAGTCTTAGATATGTTTAGATTCAACCCATTTGGCCGAAACCAAGTTTTAAGGGTATTGAGGGTACCGATCACAGTTTGGGGATTTTTTTCCGAATCCTGATCTTCACCTAAGACAGAAGCATCATCTGTGAACAGAACTGATGGGGAGCTGATATTTAATAGTAAGTCATTAACATAGAAAAGAAATAGGACTGGGCCTAATATGGGGCCTTGTGGAACACTCTGAGATATTAGTCAGAAAAATGATGTGCGCCATTTGAAGAGATGCTAACTCTTTGCTTTCTGTTGGATAGTTAGGATTTAAGCCATTGTAGGGCACTGCTGCTAATTCCAAACTTTTCAAGTTTGTAAACAAGCAATGCATGGTTTACAGAATCAAAGTCCTTTGTGAGGTCGCAGGAAATTCCTGCCACCTCATTTCTCTTAGGTAACACGTTTTTTTTTCTCGATCAATTTCAGTTGAAAAAATGCGAAATTTGTTGCGGGACATCGTGGAATGTTTCAGTTTCTGTCCCTATAGTTTCATGAACTTCCGATAGGTGGTGGCGCTATAGGTAGCCTTGAAAATGGCGTCTGTAATCGAAGTGCTTTCCTTACAGAGCTGTCACGGAGTTCGTTTTCGCGGAAAATCAGAACATATCAGATATTTATAGGCACCTGCAGAATGTACAAAGAGACCTGGCAGCGAACAAAAGCACAGCGAGTCGTTGGGCGAGGCGCCTGTCATCATCGCAACAATGGACTGTTCTTCCTCATCCACCCTACCGCCCGGATGGCGCACCTCCCATCTGTTTGGCTGAATGAAAGACACACACTGCAGGAAGCAGTGTGTCGATGGTGGGGAGGCTGCTGGTGCAGAAAGATGTTGGCTCCAACGTGTGCCAGTAGAGTGGTACCGTGTCACCTGACTCTGTGCTGTTCGTTTTTGGAACACAACCTGCGACCAGCTTAGAGGCGGAAGTGGTGACACTTTCGGCAGGACCTGACCATCATTTTGCAGGACAATGCTCAACAAGCACGTACAGTGCAACCTGTTACTGATTTGTCTGACTGATCGGGCTGCTGTACCACCTGATGCACTCCCCTGACTTAAGCCCTCGTGAGTTCAACTCGATTTCTAAAATGAAGGAAATACTACACGGCATTCGCTGCAGAACTGCTACAAATTCGTCGGGCAACAGACCGCGCCGCTCGAACTGTCAACACAACTGGCACTGCTAAGGGCATCCTACGACTTCCACACCGCCGGCAGCAGGTTATACACATTGCTGGTGACTACTTTGAAGGTCAGTAAAACTTTGAAACACTTATCTACACTACTGGCCATTAAAATTGCTACACCACGAACATGACGTGCTACAGACGCGAAATTTAATCGACAGGAAGAAGATGCTGTGATATGCAAATGATTAGCTTTTCAGAGCAGCCACACAAGGTTGGCGCCGATAGCGACACCTACAACGTGCTGACGAGACGACAGTTTTCAACCGATTTCTCATACACAAACAGCAGATGACCGGCGTTGCCTGGTGAAACGTTGTTGTGATGCCTCGTGTAAGGAGGTGAAATGCGTACCATCACGTTTCCGACTTTGGCAAAGGTGGATTGTAGCCTATCGCGATTGCGGTTTATGGTATCGCGACACTGTTCCTCGCGTTGGTCGAGATCCAATGACTGTTAGCAGAATACGGAATCGGTGGGTTCAGGAGGGTAATACGGAACGCCGTGCAGGATCCCAACGGCCTCGTATCACTAGCAGTCGAGATGACAGGCATCTTATCCGCACGGCTGTAACGGATCGTGCAGCCACGTCTCGATCCCAGAGTCAACAGATGGGGACATTTGCAAGACAACAACCATCTGCACGAACAGTTCGTCGACGTTTGCAGCAGCACGGACTATCAGCTCGGAGACCGTGGCTGCGGCTACCCTTGACGCTGCATCACAGACAGGAGCGCCTGCGATGGTGTACTCGACGACGAACCTGGGTGCACGAATGGCAAAATAGTATTATTTCGGATGAATCCAGGTTCTGTTTACAGCATCGTGACGGTCGCAGCCATGTGTGGCGACACCGCGGAGAGCGCATATTGGAAGCGTGTATTCGTCATCGCCATACTGGCGTATCACCTGGCGTGATGGTATGGGGTGCCATTGGTTACACGTCTCGGTCACCTCTTGTTCGCATTGATGGCACTTTGAACAGTGGACGTTACATTTCAGATGTGTTACGACCTGTGACTCTACCCGTCATTCGATCCCTGCGAAACCCTACATTTCAGCAGGATAATGCACGACCTCATGTTGCAGGTCCTGTACGGGCCTTTCTGGATACAGAAAATGTTCGACTGCTGCCCTGGCCAGCACATTCTCCAGATCTCTCACCAATTGAAAACGCGGGTCAATGGTGTCCGAGCAACTGGCTCGTCACAATATGCCAGTCACTAATCTCGATGAACTGTGGTATCGTGTTGAAGCTGCACGGGCAGCTGTACCTGTACACGCCATCCGAGCGCTGTTTAACTCAATGCCCAGGCGTATCAAGGCCGTTATTACGGCCAGATTTGGTTGTTGTGGGTACTGATTTCTCAGGATCTATGCAGCCAAATTGCGTGGAATTGTTGCCACTAGATATCGAAATAGACGACAGAGGGATAGAGAAACAATTAAAATCGCTCGAAAGGGGGAAGGCCGCTGGACCTGATGGGATACCAGCTCGGTTTTACACAGAGTACGCGAAGGAACTTGTCTCCTTCTTGCAGCGGTGTAGCGTAGATCTCTAGAAGAGAGTAGCGTTCCAAAGGATTGGACAATGGCACAGGTATCCTCGTTTTCAAGAAAGGACGTCGAACAGTTGTGCACAACTATAGACCTATATCTCTAACGTCTATCAGTTGTAGAATTTTGGAACACGTATTATGTTCGAGTATGGTGTCTTTTCTGGAGACTAGAAATCTTCTTTGTAGATGCCGTGTTTCTTGACTTCCGCAAGGCGTTCCATACAGTTCCCCACAGTCGTTTAATGAACAAAGTAAGAGCATATCGATTATCTCACCAATTGTGTGATTGGATTGAAGAGTTCCTAGATAACAGAACGCAGCATGTCATTCTCAATGGAGAGAAGTCTTACGAAGTAAGAGTGATTTCAGGTGTGCCGCAGGGGAGTGTCGTAGGACCGTTGCTATTCACAATATACATAAATGACCTTGTGGATGACATCGGAAGTTCACTGAGGCTTTTGCGGATGATGCTGTGGTATATCGAGAGTGTGTGACAATGGAAAATTGTACTGAAATGCAGGAGGATCTGGAACAAATTGACGCATGATACAGGGAATGGTATTTGAATCTCAACGTAGACAAGTGTAATGTGCTGCGAATACATAGAAAGAAAGATCCCTTATCATTTAGCTACAAAATAGCAGGTCAGCAACTGGAAGCAGTTAATTCCATAAATTATCTGGGAGTACGCATTAGGAGTGATTTAAAATGGAATGATCGTATAAATTTGATCGTCGGTAAAGCAGATGCCATACTGAGGTTCATTGGAATAACCCTAATGAAATGCAGTCCGAAAACAAAGGAAGTAGGTTACAGTACACTTGTTCGCCCACTGCTTGAATACTGCTCAGCAGTGTGGGATCCGTACCAGATAGGGTTGATAGAAGAGATACAGAAGATCCAACGGAGAGCGTCGCTCTTCGTTACAGGATCATTTAGTAATCGCGAAAGCGTTACGGAAATGATAGATAAACTCCAGTGGAAGACCCTGCAGGAGAGACGCTCAGTAGCTCGGTACGGGCTTTTGTTGAAGTTTCGAGAACATACGTTAACCTAGGAGTCAAGCAGTATATTGCTCCCTTGCTCCCTCCTACGTATATCTCGCGAAGAGACCGTGAGGATAAAATCAGAGAGATTAGAGCCCACACAGAGGCATACCGACAATCCTTCTTTCCACGAACAATACGAGACTGGAATAGAAGGGAGAACGATGGAGGTACTCAAGGTACCCTCCGCCACACACCATCAGGTGGCTTGCGGAGTATGGATGTAGATGTAGATGTAGATGCCTCGGGCATGGGTGTGTTTGATGTTCTTAGTTACGTTTAAGTAGTTCTAAGTTCTAGGGGACTGATGACCTCAGAAGTTAAGTCCCATAGCTATGAGGACGGGGCGTGAGATGTGAGACATGCTTGGGTAGCTCTTTTGGTAGAGCACTTGCCCGGGAAAGGCAAAGGTCCCGAGTTCGAGTCTCGGTCCGGCACACAGTTTTAATCTGCATTCATACTCCGCAAGCCACCCAATGGTGTGTGGCGGAAGGCACTTTACGTGCCACTGTCATTACCTCCCTTTCCTGTTCCACTCGCGTACGGTTCGCGGGAAGAACGACTGCCGTAAAGCCTCCGTGAGCTCTCGAATCTCTCTAATTTTACATCCGTGATCTGCTCGGGAGGTATAAATAGGGGGAAGCAATATATTGGATACCTCATCCAGAAACGCACCCTCTCGAAACCTGGCGAGCAAGCTACACCGCGATGCAGAGCGCCTTTCTTGCAGAGTCTGCCACTCGGGTTTGCTAAACATCTCCGTAACGCTATCACGCTTACCAAATAACCCTGTGGTGAAACGCGCCGCTCTTCTTTCGATCTTCTCTATCTCCTCCGTCAACCCGATCTGGTACGGATCCCACACTGATGAGCAATACTCATGTATAGGTCGAACGAGTGTTTTGTAAGCCACCTCCTTTGTTGATGGACTACATTTTCTAAGGACTCTCCCAATGAATCTCAACCTGCCAATGACCTTACCAACAATTAATTTTATACGATCATTCCACTTCAAATCGTTCCGCACGCATACTCCCAGATATTTTACAGAAGTAACTGCTACCAGTGTTTGTTCCGCTATCGTACAATAAAGCATCCTCGTTTCTATGTATTCGCAATACATTACATTTGTCTATGTTAAGAGTCAGTTGCCACTCCCTGCACCAAGTGCCTATCCGCTGCAGATCTTCCTGCATTTCGCTACAATATTCTAATGCTGCAACTTCTTTGTATACTACAGCATCATCCGCGAAAAGCCGCATGGAACTTCCGACACTATCTACTAGGTCATTTATATATATTGTGAAAAGCAATGGTCCCATAACACTCCCCTGTGGCACACCAGAGGTTACTTTAACGTCTGTAGACGTCTCTCCATTGAGAACAACGTGTTGTGTTCTGTTTGCTAAAAGCTCTTCAATCCAGCAACACAGCTGGTCTGATATTCCGTAAGCTCTTACTTTGTTTATCAGGGGACAGTGCGGAACTGTATCGAACGCCTTCCGGAAGTCGAGGAAAATGGCATCTACCTGGGAGCCTGTATCTAATAATTTCTGGGTCTCATGAGCAAATAATGCGAGTTGAGTCTCACACGATCGCTGTTTCCGGAATCCATGTTGATTCCTACAGGGTAGTTTCCAAAAACGACATGATACTCGAGCAAAAAAACATGTTCTAAAATTCTACAACAGATGGACGTCAGAGATACAGGTCTATAGTTTTGCGCATCTGCTGGACGACCCTTCTTGAAGACTGGGACTTCCTGTGCTCTTTTCCAATCATTTGGAACCTTCCGTTCCTCTAGAGACTTGCGGTACACGGCTGTTAGAAGGGAGGGCAAGTTCTTTCGCGTACTCTGTATAGAATCGAATAGGTATTTCGTCAGGTCCAGTGGACTTTCCTCTGTTGACTGATTCCAGTTGCTTTTCTATTCCTTGGACACTTATTTCGATGTCAGCCATGTTTTCGTTTGTGCGAGGATTTAGAGAAGGAACTGCAGTGAGGTCTTCCTCTGTGAAACAGCTTTGGAAAAAGGTGTTTAGTATTTCAGCTTTACGCGTGTCATCCTCTGTTTCATCTGCCAGGAAGCTTCACGTCAGCGCCCATTCCGCTGCAGAGTGAGAATCTCATTCAAGACCCATAGTGCTGAGAGCCATTTGAACCATCTGACGTCGTTTAGCGCCCAGAAACTGGGTGGAGGAACATCAGGATTGGAGTCGTAAGGAATGGCGCCGGGTGGTGTTCACAGCTGAGTCGAGGTTTTGTGTTCAGCCAGACAACCGTTGTTCCCTCATCGGGAGAGGACGGGGAACTCAGAACAGTCCTGCTTATGTGCAGGAAACATCACCAGATCCTGGCCGTGGACGAATACAGAGGGGTCCAAAAAATGTGTCCACTGTTTAAAAGTCCATGACTTGCAAAGTAATTGACGGAGTTGTCTCAGTTTTGGTAGAATTGTAACTTACAGTCCAACTTAAAGATATCACTGTAGGTGTTCGAAATGGTCACCATTATCATCCACACACAAACGATGGCTCCGAACTGCAGCACGACCTATTGACTACAACGCGTTCAGTTGGATACTTGCACACGAATGTACGACGGATTCTCGAAGTTCAACCAATGTGCGTGGCTTTTGTCGGTAAACGACGTCCTTTAGTGTTCCCCAAAGGTAAAAGTCCAGAGGAGTGAGGTCTGGGGAACGTGGTGGATACTCCACGGCACCTCTACGGCCTATCCATGTTCCTAGTTGATTTTCGTCGAGATACACCCCAACTCGATTTTGGTAGCGGGCTGGGGCACCATCTTGTTGAAAGTAAACTCTTCCGTCTCCATACAAGTCTCGGATGGCAGGTAAAATGGGTTGTTAAACCACTGCATAAAAAAGGGGATACGTCTGATGTCAACAACTACCGCCCAATCTCTCTTCTCACTTTCCAAAATTCTTGAAAAAGTAATGTATTGTAGAGTAGCTTCACACCTTTGTAGAAATAAAGTTTTAACAAAATGTCAGTTTGGTTTCCAGAAGGGTTTTTCAACGGAAAATGCTATATAAACTTTCACAAATCTCTCTTCTCACTGCCTTATCCAAAATTCTTGAAAAAGTAATGTATTGTAGAGTAGCTTCACACCTTTGTAGAAATAAAGTTTTAACAAAATGTCAGTTTGGTTTCCAGAAGGGTTTTTCAACGGAAAATGCTATATATAATTTCACTAATGAAGTACTAAATGCCCTGAGTAACCGGAAGTCACCTGTTGGGATTTTTTGTGATCTATCGAAGGCTTTTTTTGTGTAAATCATGGAATACTTCTAGATAAGTTCAAGTAGTGTTGTATGAATGGGACAGTGCTCAAATGTTTTAAATCGTACCTAACTGGAAGAGTGCAGAATGTTGAAACAAACAGTTCACATAATATGCAAAAAACTGGTGATTTCTCAAACTGGGGCTCAATCAGAAATGGGGTACCGCAAGGTTGGGTCTTGGGTCCTCTGCTGTTCTTAATATATATTAATGACTTGCCATTCTGTATTCACGAAGATGCAAAGCTGGTACTTTTTGCCGATGATACAAGTATAGCTATCACATCCGACAGACAAGAATTAACTGGTGAAATTGTAAACTATGTTTTTCAGAAAACCATTAAGTGGTTCTCTGCAAATGGGCTCTCATTAAACTTTGACAAAACACAGTATATTCAGTTCCACACAGTAAATGGAATGACACCATTAATAAATATAGACTTCTATCAGAAATCGGTAGCTAAGGTAGAATATTCAAAATTTGTAGGTGTATGCATTGATGAGGGGTTGAACTAGAAAAAACACACTGAGGATCTGCTAAAACGTTTGAGTTAAGCTACTTATGCTATTAGGGTCATTGCAAATTTTGGCGATATACATCTCAGTAAATTAGCTTACCACGCCTGTTTTCATTCTCTGCTTTCGTATGGCAATATATTCTGGGGTAAATCATCAGTGAGTAAAAGAGTGTTCATTGCACAAAAGCGTGTAGTCAGAGTAATTGCTGGAGCTCATGCAAGATCATCCTGCAGACACTTATTTAAAGAGCTAGAGATCTTCACTGCAGCCTCACAATATATATATTCACTTATGAAATTTGTTATTAACTATCCGAACGAATTCAAAAGTAATATCTGTGTACATGGCTACAACACTAGGAGAAAGGATGATCTTCACTACTCAAGCTTAAATCTAACTTTGGCTCGGAAGGGGGTAAATTATGCTGCCACGAAAGTCTTTGGTCACTTGCCTAATGCATCAAAAGCCTGACAGATAGCCATATAGCATTTAAAAGTAAATTAAAAGACTTTCTTAAAGGCGACTCCTTCTACTCATTAGATGAATTTTTGGATATAGTAAGTGGATAATTTCCCAACCCCAAACTAAAAAAAATATTGAGTGTCATGTAATAGTTTGTCTAATGTAATATCTTGTATAGACACCTTTTATTAACCTGACACGTTCCATATCATTACGAAGTGTCGTATTCATCATCTATGAAACAAGTACTAATCCAATCTCTGTCTGAAGCTTCTGAAGCTACACCTCACCGGTAACTGTGCCGTCGTAGAAAAATGGCCCTATCAAGCCCCGGTAAGACAACCAACACCACACAACTACTCCTGGAAAATTCACGGCTTTGTCTACACAGACGTTCGGATTTTTGGCGACCCAGTAGACAGAATTGTGGCGATTTACTGTACCACTGAGTTTGAACTGTGCCTCATCAGACCACACAATCATCTCTGCGAACTCTTCATGGTTGCGCACCATGTTAGTAAACCACTCGCAGTACTCCATTCTACAATCTAGGTCGTCTTCGTTCATTGCGTGTAGCAATCGTGGGATGTAGCACTTCCACTTTGCTGTCTTCAAAATTCGCCCAACACTTGAGCGACTCACTCCAGTTTTACGGGCACACTGTCTTACAGAATTCTGTGGTGAGCGAGTGAATTGTAACACAAGACGGGAGTTAGCTGGACTTGTTACTGTTACAGGTCATCCAGATCGTTGTTTGTGCACATCTGTAACACAGCCTTCCGCTTCAAATTTGCCTCGAATGCATCGAATCGTTAAACGTGTCGGTGGCACTGTTTGATACTCATTTCGCCATTGCCGTTGAACCTCATTAATGTTTTAGTACTTAAAATACCACTTCGAAACTGACTTCCTTTCATCGAATGTAAGCCTTGCGCCAGCCGTGTTTACTCGAGTAACTAGGTGCAACTGAGAACAAAACACTATCTGGCGACTGTCATCTGAGAAAACAAAAGAACGCAATACAACGCTTGTGTGGCGACTGCCGGAACTAAAAACTATTACACTACCAAAGGTGAGACAACTCTGTCAATTAGTTTGCCAGTTATGGACTTTTAAACAGTGGATACATTTTTTTGGACCCCTCTGTGGTGTGAGCAGGAGTCAGTATTTGCGGACGTATGGACCACTATGCCGTTCAGAATGGCGGTTTGACTGCTCAGGGGTATAGACAAGAGATCCTTCGCCCTTTTGTTGTGTCTTAAGCTGGTGCCATAGGAGGTGGGTTCCTTCTGGTGGGTGATAACGCTCTTCCCGACATAGTTGCACCAGTGGACAATATGCTGGAAACTGAGCGAAGTGAACGAATGGAGTAGCCAGCTTGTTCACAGGACTTAAATCCGGTTGAGTATGTCTGGGATGGACTTGTCAGATGCATTGCAGTCAGACCAGCAAGTGCCACAACAGTTGCACAGCTGGATATTGCTCTCACGGAAGAATGGCCAAATATCCCTCAAGAGCTGATTGATAAACTCATACTGTCCATGCCACTCAGGTCTACAACTGTATAGGCCGTCCGAGGTGATTACACACCTTATTAGAGAGCAACGAGAATGACTGTTTTATTATGGTAGCCCCATGGTGCATCGCTTTAGTCAAACGCCATGTAAACCTCAAGTAAAAATTTGAGACGGGAAAATATCGTACTGTATCACACAAAAATTACAATTGTAACCGATATCTGAATAAGATACGTTACCATATGTCCATTGTGTATGATATCACACCTGATTCCCTAATTGTTTTGAGCAGTGTAGTTGCAATGATAGAAAAACCCATTTTGTGTGATCCTGAATGAGTAACAGTACATTAAGTTTTGGATTTTATTATACCATAATAAGTTTGAGGTGTTGAGAACATAAAGCCCATGATCGTCGATTGTGAGACTGTGGCGTTCATTCACGCTTCCGACATCTAATCTTATGGTGGGACAGGTTTACCTGTACTGTAGGCCCACATTTTATGTATATATGAACATTCACCAAAAGCTAATTCGCTGATTTCTCTGATATTCACATCGATGTGGGGACCACAGAGGTGTCCTTTTCGCCTTTACGGTTCTGGCTCAAATTGCTCTGAGCACTGTGGGTCTTAACACCTGAGGTCATCACTCCCCTAGAACTTAGAACTAGTTAAACCTAACTAACCTAAGGACATCACACACATCCACACATCCCGAGGCAGGATTCGAACGTGCGACCGTAGCGGTCGCACGGTTAAAGACTGTAGCGCCTAGAACCGCTCGACCACTCCGGCCGGCGACTGGCGTATTGTGACGAGCCAGTTGCTCGGCCACCATTGACCACACGTTTTCACACGTTTTCAGTTGGTGAGAGATCTGGAGGATGTGCTGGCCAGGCCAGCAGTCGAACATTTCCTGTATCCAGAAAGGCCCGTACAGGACCTGCAACATGCGGTCGTGCATTATCCTGCTGAAATGTAGGGTTTCGCTGGGATCGAATGGAGGGTAGATCCACGGGTCGTAACACATCTGAAATTAACGTCCGCTGTTCGAAGTGCCGTCAATGCGAACCAGAGGTGACCGACACGTGTAACCAATGGCACCCCATATCGTCACGCCGGGTGATACGCCAGTATGGCGATGACGAATACACGCTTCCAATGTGCGTTCACCGCGATGTTGCCAAACACGGATGCGACCATCATGATGCTGTAAACAGAACCTGGATTCATCCGAAAAAATGACGTTTTGCCATTCGTGCAACCAGGTTCGTCGTCGAGTACACCATCGCAGGCGCTCCTGCCTGTGATGCAGCGTCAAGGGTAACCGCAGCCATTGTCTCCGAGCTGATAGTCCGTGCTGCTGCAAACGTCGTCGAACTGTTCGTGCAGATGGTTGTTGTCTTGCAAACGTCCCCATCTGTTGACTCAGGGATCGAGACGTGGCTGCACGATCCGTTACAGCCGTGCGGATAAGATGCCTGTCATCTCGACTGCTAGTGATACGAGGCCGTTGGGATCCAGCACGGCGTTCCGTAATACGCTCCTCATCCCACCGATTCCGTATTCTGCTACCAGTCATTGGATCTCGACCAACCGAGTAGCAATGTCGCGATACGATGAACCGCAATCGCGATAAGCTACAATCCGACCTTTATCAAAGTCGGATACGTGATGGTACGCATTTCTCCTCCTTACACGAGGCATCACAGCAACGTTTCACCAGACAACGCCAGTCAACTGCTGTTTGTGTATGAGAAATCGGTTGAAAACTTTCCTCATGTCAGCACGTTGCAGGTGTCGTCACCGGCGCCAACCTTTGTAATGCTCTGAAAAGTTAATCATTTGCATATCACAGCATCTTCTTTCCGTCGGTTAAATTTCGCGTATGTTGCGCGTCATCTTCGTGGTGTTGCAATTTTAATGGCCAGTAGTGTATTTACGTGAGTATAACTAAAAAAACTGTTTCTAAACGTTTGGAAGAGCACAAGGGCGATTGCTGAAGAGGAGAAACGGAACGATCAGATGTTGCGGAGCATGCTTTCCAGCCAGGGAACCACAATATTCGTTTCGAGGAGACGCAAGTACTAGCGGCCACAAGCGGATACTACGAAAGGCTCTACAGGCAGGCAATCGAAATCGCCAAACACCCTAATAATTTCAGTCGAGAGGAGGAGGGCGTGAAATTAAACGGTATATGGATGCCGGTGATGAAGAAGAGGTGTACCACCCGTCCACCACTGGGTGATGGCAACGGCGATCGACGGCAGCGGACAGCGGCCAATTGCACTGACGCATTCAAAACTCGTGACGTCATGCGTCGGACACGGAATTTAGCGGCAGTCAGTAGCGAGCCAGCGGGTGTGTTGGACCTTCCATCGAGTTACGGACTCCCTGGAAGATGTCTCCCGCAGTCGGCGATGAAACGTTGTGAATCGACACAGAATTCATCAACCGACCACGGCATAAGAGCCCGGATAATTATAATGGACATGACAGTGTCAATAGCCTTCCAGAAATATGGAATCGATCTGAGATCCCTTGTCAATAGCACTCAACACTTCATGTGAATAAAGAAAACAATGTTTCAATGTTTTCTAAACCCATATTGATTGTGTATCAATAGACGTTTTCTTCTGTAAGTAGGCTGTTTAGGTTTTTATGTTGGTAACGTCAAGTACCGCTCTGTATGAAAATCACTGACTGTGCTGTGTTCAGTCTGTGGCTGGTTGGCATTGTTGTTTGCTATTGTAGTGCTGGGCAGCTGGATGTGAACTGGACGTGTGTCCATCAGAAACAGTAAATATGTAAGACTGGACGTTATGAACTGATATATATATATATATATATATATATATATATATATATATATATATATATATAATGACTTTTGAACGCTATTAAGGTAAATACATTGTTTGTCCTCTATGAAAATCTATCATCTGCTAACTATGCCCATCAGTAGTTAGTGACTTCCGTAGTTTGAATCTTTTATTTAGCTGGCAGTAGTGGCGCTCGCTGTATTTGCAGTAGTTTGAGTAACGAAGATTTTTGTGAGGTAAGTGATTCATGAAAGGTATAGGTTATTGTTAGTCAGGGCCATTCTTTTGCAGGGATTATTAAAAGTCGGACTGCGTTGCGCTAAAAGATATTGTGTGTCAGTTTAGTATTGATCAGAATAAGTCAAGAGAGTAATGTCTGAGTACGTTCAGTTTTGCTCAGCTGTTTGAAAATCAAATAACGTAAGAGGTTTATCAGCACAGTAATTCATTAATTTTTCTAAGGGGACGTTTCAGTTCGAGGTAATTCATAATGTTGGAACACAATATACGTTCTAAAATCTTGCTGCATATCGACGTTAACGATATGGGCCTGTACGTTCTAGCCGACGCGGGGCCCTAGCCACACGGCATTTCCATTTATTTATTTAGTAGGCGACAGTGTGGAGCTGTTGTGGTGATTTTTCGGGAGGTCGAGAAACACGGCGTCAGCTTAACACGCGCCAGTTACTGCCTTGCGGACCACGTGAACGAAGAGAGCGTGCTGTGAAAGACCATTCTCCTCTGTCATTCAGGCAAGGGGAAAATTGAGTCAGTAATTCAATCACTGAAGACTAAGGACTGTCATGGATACGATGGAGTGCCTAGCAGAATATTAAACTACTGTGCTGCACGTGTTACCCCTGTACTTAGCCATAATTGTAAATTTTCCTTTAGGAACGGTCGGTTTCCTGAACGATTAAAGTGCTCAGTAGTGAAGCTGCTTCACAAAAAGGGAGAAAGGGTTAAAGCATACAATTTTAGACCTATTTCTACGCCATCATTGTTGTTGTTGTTGTTGTTGTTGTTGTTGTTGTGGTCTTCTGTCCTGAGACTGGTTTGATACAGCCCTCCATGCTATTCTATCCCGTGCAAGCTTCTTCATCTCTCAGTACCTACTGCAACCTACATCCTTCCGAATCCGCTTAGTGTATTCATCTCTTGGTCTCCCTCTACAATTTTTACCCTCAATTCTGTCCCCCAGTACTAAACTGGTGATCCCTTAATGCCTCAGAACGTGTCCTACCAACCGGTCCCTTCTTCTAGTCAAGATGTGCCACAAACTCCTCTTCTCCCCAATTCTATTCAATGCCTCCTCATTAGTTATGTGATCTACCCATCTAATCTTCAGCATTCTTCTGTAGCACCACATTTCGAAAGCTTCTATTCTTGTCTAAACTATTTATCGTCCATGTTTCACTTCCATACATGGCTACACTCCATAACCAGTAACATGCAGCCGAAATTGCACGACAGATTCTTTATCACGAATATGCAGTCTGTCATTTACAATCAGTTATCTGCGGGAGTCTACACTCCAATGCTTCGTTACGCGTGGCAGTACGCCGGCTACGATACTGGTGAACCAGTGAACAACTTCAAAAGTGTCACTGACGTTTCGTTCAACAATGACATTATAGAATGTGCACATACGCCATGCGATCAACTTGCATTTCTTCACTGTGCGTTTTGCAGTCATTCGTATTGCTCGGAGCATTTTACTGACATTCCACATTTACATTTATAGTTAAGATTGCTGCAATGCATATGGCGTCTACAATTACATTTACAGTGATGTCTAGAACATGACTGCAGAGTCGTGCAGAAAAACGACACCCACCAGCACATTCAGAGGTACGTGATGGTCCTGTAACCAAACATTCATACAGATCTGTTTGTTCGAGCCAAAGTACTTCCCTGGTAAGATGTGAAACAATTGTAAGCTACTGCCCGTATTCTGTAATTGTCCAATTTCAGGAGCAATACTTTGTGATCAACACAATTAAGCGCCTTAGTTAATCAACAAAAGTATGCCTAGCGTTCGAAACCTTTTGTTTAACCCACAGAGGACAGAAATAGCATTTTGAGTTGTTAAACGACTTCTAAAGCTGAACTGTACATTTGATAGCAAATCGTCTCATATAAAATGATCAATTACCCTTACATACACAGCCATTTCAATAACATTAGGAATGTCTTTCAATTTCTGGAGGTGGCAGGGGAAAAATACAGGGAGCGAAAGGCTATTTACAATTTGTACAGAAAGCAGATGGCAGTTACAAGAATCTAGGGGCATGAAAGGAAAGCAGTGGTTGGGAAGGGAGTGAGACAGGGCTGTAGCCTATACCGGATGTTATTCAATCTGTATCTGTATCAAGCAGTAATGGAAACAAAAGAAAAATTCGGAGTAGGTATTAAAATCAATGGAGAAGAAATAAAAACTATGAGGTTCACCGATGACATTTTAATTCTGTCAGAAACAGCAAAGGACTTGGAAGAGCAGTTGAAAGGAATGGACAGTGTCTTGAATGGAGGATATAAGATGAACATCAACAAAAGCAAAACGAGGATAATGGAATGTAGTCGAATTAAGTCGGGCGATGCTGAGGGAATTAGATTAGGAAATGAGACACTTAAAGTAGTAAAGGAATTTTGCTATTTGGGCAGCAAAATAACTGATGATGGTCGGAGTAGAGAGGATATAAAATGTAGACTGGCAATGGCAAGAAAAGCGTTTCTGAAGAAGAGGAATTTGTTAACATCGAGTATAGATTTAAGTGTCAGGAAGTCCTTTTTTGAAAGTATTTGTATGGAGTGTAGCCATGTATGGAAGTGAAATATGGACGCTAAATAGTTTGGACAAGAAGAGAATAGAAGCTTTCTAAATGTGGTGCTACAGAAGAATGTTGAAGTATAGGTGGGTAAATCACGTAACTAATGAGGAAGTATTGAATAGGATTGGTGAGACGTTTGTGGCACAACTTGACCAGAAGAAGGGATCGGTTGGTAGGACACGTTCTGAGGCATCAAGGGATCACCAATTTAGTACTGGGGGACAGAATCGAGGGTAAAAGTCGTATAGGGAGACCAAGAGATGAATACTCTAAGCATATTCAGGAGGATGTAGATTGCAGTAGGTAGTGGGAGATAAGAAGCTTGCACAGGACAGAGTAGCATGGAGAGCTGCTTCAAACCAGTCTCAGGACTCTAGACCACAACAACAACATTACTGGAACGTAGTTTAATGAAGTGTGTTATTCTCTTGGCACATATTTTATATTGCCTGAAGAAATACACATCCAGAGGTTATGCATATTTTGTAGGAGTCTCAAAGTAGTAATGACCGTCTCGACAAATGTGGATTCAAAACTGACAGAAAAAGCGTCTTCAGATGTTGTTTCGTCATATCCCCACTCACACTTGCATCGACGACGACATTTGGAGGGCACCGCGTTTCTATTTCCATTGACACAATCCGAAAACAAAGGAAGTAGGTTACAGTACACTTGTTCGCTCACTGCTTGAATACTGCTCAGCAGTGTGGGATCAGTACCAGATAGGTTTGATAGAAGAGATAGAGAAGATCCAACGGAGAGCAACGCGCTTCGTTACAGGATCATTTAGTAATCGCGAAAGCGTTACGGAGATAATAGATAAAGTCCAGTGGAAGACTCTGCAGGAAAGGCGCTCAGTAGCTCGGTTCGGGCTTTTGTTGAAGTTTCGAGAACATACCTTCACCGAAGACTCAAGCAGTATATTGCTCCCTCCTACGTATATCTCGCGAAGAGACCGTGAGGATAAAATCAGAGAGATTAGAGCCCACACAGAGGCATACCGACAATCCTTCTTTCCACGAACAATACGATAGTGGAATAGAAGGGAGAACCGATAGAGGTACTCAAGGTACCCTCCGCCACACACCGTCAGGTGGCTTGCGGAGTATGGATGTAGATGAAGATGTAGACACGCGGCGTCCAAACTTTCACTGGATTTTTGGAAGCAAATACAGAGTTTGTTTGCCAATTGTCCGTCCATTGATATAGCAGCATCGATCGTGTAACTATGTGTTGCACAGTTAACGGATGGCAACATAGCAACGGTCTTTCTCTCCCCTTTCATGGATAGTGTTCTGTCACAAGAAAGTTCATAATTGAACTGACTCTGATCACAGTTCCCTACAGAACTAATATCGATGTTTTCTCTTATGATACGCTCGTTGACGTCAGCAACAAACGCTTGAGCTCTTTCAATCAGCTCTTCTTCGTCATCCTTCTCTTTTCGTGCTTGGAGCACAGTCATACAGCGTGATATTATCCTAAACTCATTTTTCAAATTAGTAATAAAGCCTAGTGAAGGTGTAAAGTTTGCACACCCGAGATTTCTGGCTACGTCCAGCGCCGAATGTTCTAAATGCCAATAATGAACGGCGGAACCGCATTCTCGCGCTTCATCGAATTTCGCCATTACACGCTCCTTGATGGTCTTGAACAGCAGCGTACGATATCCTTTGAAAACTGTATTTCCTTCTCTTTTCTTTGCCACGTAATCCAGTATGTTTTTAATAGTGCTTTTAGACTTCACTTTAGGGTATCTTTTCAGAAGCTTGTCGTATGTGTCGAAACCTCTTAAATTATAATCATCGTACGTGTTCTCCAGTGTGTTGTCATCAAACGCCGTGATGATACTTGCAACTTTAACCTTCTTCTTGGGAGACGGTTGGTATTCACTGTCACTGCGATGGTGTACTCGACGACGAACCTGGGTGCACGAATGGCAAAACGTCATTTTTTTCGGATGAATCCAGGTTCTGTTCCCAGCATCCCTATGGTCGCAACCGTGTTTGGCGACATCGCGGTGAACACACACTGGAAGCGTGTATCCGTCATCGCCATACTGGCGTATCACCCGGCGTGATGGTGTGGGGTGCCATTGGGTACACGTCTCTGTCACCTCTTGTTTGCATTGACGGCACTTTGAACGGTGGACGTTACATTTCAGATGTGTTACGACCCGTCGCTCTACCCTTCATTTGATCCCTGCGAAACTCTACATTTCAGCAGGATAATGCACGACCGCATGTTGCAGGTCCTGTACGAGCCTTTCTGGATACAGAAAATGTTCGACTGCTGCCCTGGCCAGCACATTCTCCAGATCTCTCACCAATTGAAAACGCGGGTCAATGGTGTCTGAGCAACTGGCTCGTCACAATACGCCAGTCACTACCCTCCGCCACACACCGTCAGGTGGCTTGCGGAGTATGGATGTAGATGTAGATGTAGAACTGTGGTATCGTGTTGAAGCTGCACGGGCAGCTGTACCTGTACACGCCATCCGAGCTCTGTCTGACTCAAAGCCCAGGCGTATCGAGGCCGTTATTGTTGTGGGTACTGATTTCTCAGGATCTATGGACCCATATTGCGTGAAAATGTAATCAAATGTCAGTTCTGGTATAATATATTCGTCCAATCAATATCCGTTTATCATCTGCATTTCTTCATGGTGTAGCAATTTTAATGGCCAGTTGTGTGCTTTTATGTTGTAATTGTATGTACTGAGACGTTCTACGACCTTGCAGGTTTGCTCTTCAATCTGTTCCTACTGCACTTGACGTGTAAATAAAAAGAAATATAAAACATCACATGAACGGGTGTATCAGCTTTAGACTGCTGGGGAGGTTAAAGACCGTTTATGTTACAAGCGAGCTCTGGTGCCTGGGAAGAGGGGTGTGAGAGAGCAGAAAAGGGGGCGGGGGTGGGTGTTTCTGGACCGCGACGTCTTCGCCGTGGGGTGCCGCTCTGCTAACAGCGATTGCCTCTCGGCTCCCCTCAGCGCCCGACTCCCATCCCCCACCCCAGTGGGTCACGACGCCACAGGTGTCCGCTGGTCACTGCTGCGCATGCGCGGACACGTGACTGTCTCGAGGGCGCGTGGTGGGGGGTGGGGTGGGACTGTAGCGCGCCTGATATAAATACCTGCGCGGCGGCGTTCTTCGATCACTTGCTTCGGCGAACGATCCGAGGACTGTGCTTCTCTCGTCTGCGGAACAACCCCCAACAACTCAGGTGAGGTAACACTAATCATGCGTTTCAAAGTTTATTGAGCTCCATTCATCATGATCATAAGTGTTCTGCCGCAGGGCAGGTCTTCACATGTATTAGTCCATGCAGTTCTCTCCTATCGTTATCTCGTAATTGTTTTCTGTCCTTATACGATCCACCATCTGGTATCTTCACGCCCTCTTTTCTTCTTGCTCTCCTTCATCTTCGTTTTTTTTTTTTTCATTCATCGTCCCTTCCATAGCATCTCTCATCCTGCGTCTGAGCCAATTGTGTTTTCCCATCCTCATTACCTCTATAATTTCAGTGTCTTGTCCCACTTCTCTCAACATACCCTGACTTTTCGCTTTGTTCACCCATTTGATCTTCTCCAATCTTCTGCATATCCACATCTTCTTCTTTAATCCTCTTTCCTGGGTGTCCATGTCTCAGCTCTGTATAGTGTCATACCCAATATGAAGCAATTTGCCTGTCGCTTTTTCAGCTCCTCGTCCATGCATCTACATAGAAGATCCCTCTTCTGGAATGAGATTTTCACTCTGCAGCGGAGTGTGCGCTGATATGAAACTTCCTGGCAGGACGGGACGTGAGTCGTGCTTGGGTAGCTCAGTTGGTAGAGCACTTTGCCGCGAAAGGCAAAGGTCCCGAGTTCGAGTCTCGATTCGGCACACAGTTTTAATCTGTCAGGAAGTTTCGTATCAGCGCACACTCCGCTGCAGAGTGAAATTCTCATTCTGGAAACATTCTCTGTATACTACAGCATCATCCGCAAAAAGCAGCATGGAACTTGCGACACTATCTACTAGGTCATTTATATATATTGTGAAAAGCAATGGTCCCACGCCAGAGGTTACTTTAACGTCTGTAGACGTCTCTCCACTGAGAACAACATGCTGTGTACTCTGTGATAAAAACTCTTCAATCCAGCCACACAGCTGGTCTGATATTCCGTAGGCTCTTGCTTTGTTTATCAGGCAACAGTGCGGAACCGTATCGAATGTCTTCCGTAAGTCAAAGAAAATGGCATCTACCTGGGAGCCTGTATCTAATATTTTCTGAGTCTCAAGAACTAATAAAGCGAGTTTGGTCTCACACGATCGCTGTTTCCAGGAATCCGTGTTGATTCCTACAGAGTAGTTTCTAGGTTTCCAGAAATGAGATGATACGCGTGCAAAAAACATATTCTAAAATTCTACAACAGATCGACGTCAGAGATATAGGTCTACAGTTTTGCGCATCTGCTCCACGACCCTTCTTGAAAACTGGGACTTCCCACTCTCGAATCGCGCGCGAGAAAAACGAAAGTTCAGATCTTTCCGTGCGAGCTCTGATTTTCCTTATTTTATTGCGATGATCATTTCTCCTTGTGTAGGAGCGAGTAAGCGAAATATTTTCGCAGGAAAAATTTAGTAGCTGAAATTTTCTGAGAAGTTCTTGAATCAGTGGAAAAATACCTTTATTTTAGTGACGCCCAGCGCAAATCTAGTATCATGTACGTAACACCCTCTCCCCCATTTCGCCATAATAGTAAACGTGCTGCCCTTCTTTGAACTTTCTCGATGTCGAGAATTTCTCGATGTCTATGTAGTCCGTTAATCCTATCTGGTAAGGATCCCACACCGCGCATCAATATTCCAAAAGGACGGACAAGCGGAGTGTAAACAGTCTCTTTAGTATTTCTGTTGCATCTTCTAAGTGTTCTGCCAGTAAAACGCAGTCTTTGGTTTGCTTTATCTGTGTCATGTTCCAGTTTAACTTATTCGTAGCTTTAATCCCTAGATACTAAATCAAACTGACAGCCTTCAGATTTCTGTGATTTCTCGTGTGACCGAAATTAAGCATTTTTTTTTTCTTTTTTAGTACTCATGTGGATGACCACATTTTTGATTATTGAATGGCAACTGCTATTTTTTACGCGATACAGATATCTCACCTAAATCGTTTTGGAACTGGCTTTGATCTTCTGATGACTTTACGAGATGGTAAACGACAGCAAACAACCTAAGAGGGCTGCTCAGACTGTTTATGTAAAGGGGAACAACAGAAGCCCTATAACGCTTTGTTGGAGAACACCAGATATTTACTTCTACTTTACTCGACGACTTTGCGTCAGTTACTACGAACTGTATCCCTTCTGACGCGAAATCACGGATCCAGTCGCATAACAGAGACGATACTCCATGGGAACCTAAATTAGTTTAAAGTCACTTCTGAGGACTAGTATAAAAAGCCGTCTGGAAAACTAAAAACATGGAAACAATCTGAGATCGCCTATCGATACCACTCATTGCTGAATGAAGAGCTAGCTTTGTGTTCCCGCAAGAACGATATTTTCTGAATCCGCTGGGCCATTACAGAATGGCCTTTATCAAAGTCCTTTATGTCAGTGTTTATACCTTTTTTTGTGGCTCGTACCGCCGCTAGAATGGCTACCCATACGGCATTCATTCCTGCGGTGAGCAGTCGTTATAATTTCTTTGGCCCATCATCGTGTAGTGAGAACAAGTAAATACTGTACGTCGAGATGCCATTTTCTATTATAGCGAAAGGTAACACCAGCACGTAATCTTAAAAGATTTTGCTGCCTAACCATGCCACTGACTTTCTCTTGTAGACTTGGGGAAAAGTTGCCAAATTGTATCAATCTGAGGTTTCATTTTTTTTTAATACCGTAAACAGTAAGTCACGAACGCATTTAAACAGTGCAACCCTCAACTGTACGATGCTGTTCTTGCCATTTGATTTAAAGAGTGGCAGTTTGAGAAAAATAAACACAGTTCAGTTAATTTACTGTACCTCCCTATCTGGAACAAATTAGGAATCTAGTTTTCTAATTTCTATAAGTGGATGCATAAATAGTGCTACTTTTGCAAATTATAGCCCTGATCTCAGAGGAATGTACTGGTCTAAGTTTCAGAAAATGTTCCATAGTTGGAAAAGCGGCACTCAGATACAACTTTTCCACTTCTTTCCCCACCTGACACCCTTTGCCTGAATCCACATTTACCATTTCATGCTTATGATCGTCTCTTCATTCAATCTTCCTCACGCAACTCGCATTACCATCCCTATGATTTACGAATGATTTTCTATGGTGCCTTCCCCAAAGGGTCTCTAAAACACTTCTTTCTCACAGGCGGAACTGCAGTTCAAAGTTTCGTCTGCTTTGGTTGCTTCGGTTAGTTAGTTTATTATTTTATTTTATTGTATTTTATTTTTATTTATTTATTTTGCGTGTGCTACTTCTAAGCCCAGAAGCTCCTTCTCTAGGCTTTGAAGTCTTGTTGGAACTTTCATCATTTCCCTCGGATTCGGCGATATTTCTTGGATGAACTCCTTCAGCCCACTTTTTGCCTGTCATGGCTTCTGTCGCGTTGAAATTATGGAGCTATTCGTTTCGTTCTGCAGTGTCGAACGCAGGTTTTCCTGTGTGCAGTACGTTTAAACCGAACATCGTACCTTCAAATGGAACAATATCTTCATCCCATTATTTTTCAAGCTCGTTGGAATACACTTTACTGCGGCAAATATTTTCGTATCGCAATTTGTACTTTTGTTTCTACAGCTAAATGAAATTACTCTGTGTTCCACTTTCCGTAAAACCTTTCTATTGCCACACCGTAATACAAAATAATTATTTAATTAATAACTTTGGGTAAAGAACGCATTAGGAAATACTGAAGAACGTTTCTAAATAATTATTTCGCACTCAAAATACTAAACACATCTCGCTATACAAGCAAATTTCTTGATTTCCGGTACAATATCGATAACTTAAAGCTCTACATTATAGGCATTGTCCCCATTTCTTCTTTGTCAGTTTTCTACAAACGAATCGTAACCATAGTTGACTGTCTCAAAAATAAGCTTACCTCATGTATATTCACCCATAAATAAAAAATTGTGCTGGCACTTGCGTTATAACAGCAAACCCCTTCACCACATAGACAAAAGGTCGCTTGAAAAATGCAACAAAACCAGCGATATCATCTCTCAACACGCAGCTCAAAGTTGACAATATGGCTCCAGCAATGTCGGATAGAACATGAGGTAAGAATTTTATTGCAGTCGTACAAATTAGGTTCCAGAACAATATAAGCAACTCTCCCCTATGTATACAAATTTTTTCCGATTGCATCGACAAGAGCGTTGAAGAGGACTTCAGTGACAAAACACTAACAGTATGGGATTATTATTCCTCAAACACGCTGCCTTTTCCCGTTTATTTGTCAAATCGACATCCCTTACAAAATGCCTTGTACATACTCCTGTTTCTCCAAATACTCCGCCTACACAGGGTGATTCACGAAGATATGCAAATATTTTAATAAGTTATTCTACAAGTAAAAGTAAAGAACAAAGTTCGTGTAAACATAGGTACGCAAATGTTTAGTTACGGAGATTTTGCCTGAAATTCACCAACTTCGCTAGTATGAAGGCATCGCAAAACTGTGCGAGGTTAAATCAAAGCACGATTTCCATTTATTTTTTTTGTTATTGATCTGGTGAATCTAATAAACTATGTCCCAAACGTGTATCTGCAGTATTTTTCCAGAACATCCAGAGAAGCAAAGACGTAATTTCGTAAAATTTTTAATTTATTAACAACTTGGCCCAATTTGATTTTTTTTACGTTCCACCAATGACACAAACTTTTCAACGGAAGATGTAGAGAACTTAATTTTTGAAAAATGATGGTAATTACGTTAAGTGAAACTGTATGAATGTATCTGATAATCTGCTTTTATTAATACCATTGCACACGTGAATTCATGTTAAACCGGAGAAAACAAAGCACAGTGGTAAGGAAGTTGTACAGCGTACATACAGTTTCACAATATACTCACAAAAAAGTTCAGAAACGTCTGCACCGAGTTCAATGCATTTAGCTGCACGTGTGTGAACAGACTTTGTTGCTCGTTTCAGTTTCACAGGGTTGTTCTTAATTTCGTCTATTCCATTGAAAATGCGAGCAAGTAATGCCTCACGTGTATTTACGTTGTACTCACAAACTATGTCTTTCATCTATCCCCATACGCAAAAATCTTTTGGTGTTAAATCGTGCGACGTGGGTGGCCAAGACGTGTAACATCACGACCAATCCATTTCTGCGGAAAATGTTCATTTAAATGTGTCGTAACGGCGTTCTGAAATATGGAGGCGAACCATAATGTTGAAAATACAATTGCAATCGGCTAGAAAGTGGAATATTTTCGAGCGAGCGGGGCATTTCTTCCCGAAGAAACTGTAAGTACGCCTCACCAGTTAGACGTCCTGGAAAAATGAATGGTCCAATAAAGTGTGTGTTGGTTACACCAGACCACACATTTATGCTAAATCGGTGCTGGAAATTGCGTTGCACTGCTACATGTGGGTTTGCTTCAGACCATACGTGCTCGTTACGTAAATTGTTTACACCATCTCGAGTAAACTGTGCCTCATCAGTAAATAAAATGTGTTTGTGAAACAGCCGATTAGAATTTAAACAGTTGCGCGACTCCAAGCGAAGGGTAGGATCTCCCGAATGTAAATATGGCACTTTTTGTTTATGGTAAGGATGCATATTATTGTACTTCAGTGTACGCCGTACCTTAGACTGTCAGATACCTGTTCATTGAGAGGTACGTTGAACAGCATCCATAATATCCTGATTATCGTCTTCACGTGTCGAGCGCTCAGTATGATTATGAACGCTAGGTAGAGAACCTGTCTCCCGTATCACTCGAAATACTCCACTAATGGTTCGTGCATTCGGGATCCTCCAAGAAGGATAACGCACGCGATATTCGTTAACTGCAGCCGTAGCATTACCATCACATTTGCCATAAATAAACACCATATTGGCGTATTGCTCTGTCGTAAATTTGAAAGGAATCCCTGTTTCATCAATAATTTACAAACTATAATAGTTACTACGTGGTTTCACTTAAATACACTGTTGTTAGTAAGTCCTTTCACTGAACAATGCAGAAAACTAACTCGTTTCACGGTTAGGAAACGGCTGAAACAACTGACTAACGGTTGCCAACAATGACATGAACATTCCTACATTCTTAATGGAAAGTAAACAAATATACTTGTATAATGATCTTTGCTTCTCTGGGTGTTCTGGAAAACTACTGCAGATACACGTCTGGAACATGTTTCATTAGATTCACCAGACCAACAACAATAAAATAAATGGAAATCGTGCTTTGCTTTAACCTCGTACAGTTTTGCGATGGCCTCATATTAGCGAAAGTCGTCAATTTCAGGCAAAATCTTTTATTAGCTGTAACTCCGTAACTAAACATTTGAGGACCTATGTTTATATGGACTTTTATCTTTAGTTTTAGATGTAGAATAACATGCACTACTGGCCATTAAAATTGTTACACCACGAAGATGACATGCTACAGACGCGAAATTTAACCCACAGGAGGAAGATGCTGTGATATGCAAATGATAAGCTTTTCAGAGCCGGAGGCGACACCTGCAACGTGCTGACATGAGGAAAGTTTCCAACCGATTCATCATACACAAACAGCAGTTCACCGTCGTTGCATGGTGAAACGTAGTTGTGATGCCTCGTGTAAGGAGGAGAAATGCGTACCATCACGTTTCCGACTTTGATAAAGATCGGATTGTAGCCTATCGCCATTGCGGTTTATCGTATCGCGACATTGCTGCTCGCGTCGGTCGAGATCCAATGACTGTTAGCAGAATACGGAATCGGTGAGTTCAGGAGGGTAATACGGAACGCCGTGCTGGATCCCAACGGCCTCGTATCACTAGCAGTCGAGATGACAGGCATCTTATCCGCAAGGCTGTAACGGATCGTGCAGCCACGTCTCGATCCCTGAGTCAACAGATGTGGACGTTTGCAAGACAACAACCATCTGCACGAACAGTTCGACGACGTTTGCAGCAGCACGGACTATCAGCTCGGAGACCGTGGCTGCGGTTACCCTTGACGCTGCATCACAAACAGAAGCGCCTGCGATGGTATACTCGACGACGAACCTGAGTGCACGAATGGCAAAGCGACATTTTTTCGGAAGAATCCAGGTTCAGTTTACAGCATCATGATGGTCGCATCCGTGTTTGGCGACATCGCGGTGGACGCACATTGGAAGCTTGTATTCGTCATCGCCATACTGGCATATCACCCGGCGTGATGGTGTGGAGTGCCATTGGTTACACGTCTGCGTCACCTCTTGTTCGCATTGACGGCACTTTGAACAGTGGACGTTACATTTCAGATGTGTTACGACCTGCAGCTCTACCCTTCATTCGATCCCTCCAAAACCCTACATTTCAGCAGGATAATGCACGACCGCATGTTGCAGGTTCTGTACGGGCCTTTCCGGATACAAAGATGTTCGACTGCTGCCCTGGCCAGCACATTCTCCAGATCTCTCACCAATTGAAACCGTCTGCTCAGTGATGGCCGAGCAACTGGCTCGTCACAATACGCCAGTTACTACTCTTGATGAACTGTGGTATCGTGTTGAAGCTGCATGGGCAGCTGTACCTGTACACGCCATCCAAGCTCTGTCTGACTCAATGCCCAGGCGTATCAAGGCCGTTATTACGGCCAGAGGTGATTGTTCTGGGTACTGATTTCTCAGGATCCATGCACCCAATTTGCGTGAAAATGTAATCACATGTCAGTTCCAGTATAATATATTTGTCCAATGGATACCCGTTTATCGTCTGTATTTCTTCTTGGTGTAGCAGTTTTAATGACCAGTAGTGTAGAATGACATATTAAAAAAATTACACGTGTTCGTGATGCATGTGCTTGCGAATGCTGGGGTTTTGCAGCCGGTGTGGGAGGCGCAAGCAGTAATGGGTAACGGTGGATGCGGTTACAGGAGGATGCAGGCCCCGTCTACGTGGTCGTCGGTGGTGCCGCTGTCGCTGGTGATCCTGGCGGCCGCCCTCGCCCCCGTGGCCCGCCCCCAACCCGCCGGGGGCGGCGAAGAGGCCTGCGAGACGCTGCCCTCGGAGATCCACATCATCAAAGGTGAGCGGACTGGTGTCTTCTGACGTGAGGGGCGCTCGGTGCCACAGTCGCAAGGTACAGAGGGGGGGGGCGGGGATGGTGGACGTAATCACCCCTAATACAATGTGACCTTCAATACAGCTTCCAGCAGCCTCGCAAAGAGTAAGTACGTTTCCCGTGAGGATTCTTGTCCGTTCTCCCTGCAATGTAGTGCCGAGTTTGGGTAATGATGATGGAGATGGATAGCTATCACGCCCCTGTCTCTCCAGACTAAACCATAAAGGTTCCACAAGATGCGACATTGTCGCGAAAACCACAGTGACCCATATATGTAATACGTTTCCTTTAATTTACGTCTATGGTCACAATCTTTTTTGTTTAACAGATTATGTATGAAACAGATATGATGGTCATTAAAGACCGAAATCGGTAATCTGTTAAATAAAAAAGATTGAACAGAATTGGAGAGAAGAGGAGTTTGTGGCACAACTTGACTAGAGGAAGGGATCAGTTGGTAGGGCATATTCTGAGGCATCAAGGGATCACCAGTTTAATAAGTGAGGGCAGCGTGGAGGGTAAAAATCGTAGAGCGAGAGCTAGAGATGAATACTCTAAGCAGTTTCAGAAGGATGTAGGCTGCAGTCGGTACTAGAAGATGAAGAAGCTTGGACAGGATAGTTTAGCATGGAGAGCTGCATCAAACCAGTCTCTGGACTGAAGATCACAACAACAACCGTGAATATCAGGAATCCTGTAAAACATCAAATATACGACATCGCTGCGGCCGGAAAAAGATCCTGCAAGAAAAGGGACCGATGGCGACTGAAGAGAACCGTTAGACGTGACAGAAGTGCAACCCTTCCGCAAATTGCCGCAGATTTCTGTGCTGGGCCATCAACAAGTGTCTGCGTGCGAACCATTCAATGAAACGTCATCGATATTGACTTTCGGTGCCGAAGTCCCTCTCTTGCACTATGATGACTGCACGACACAAAGCTTTGCACATCGCTTGGGCGCATCAACACCGACATCTGACTGTTGATGACTGGTAACATGCTGCCTGGTTGAACGAGGCTCGTTTAAAATTGTACCGAGCGGATGGACGTGTACGCGTATGGAGACGTCATGAATCCATGGACATTGCACGTCAGCTGGGCACTGTTCAGGCTGGTGGAGGCTCTGTAATGCCGTAGGGCGTGAACAGTTGGAGAGATGTGGGACCCCTGATACGTCTAGACACGACTCTGACAGGTGACACGTGCGTAAGACTCCTGTCTGATCACCTGCTCCCGTTCATGTCCATTCCACGTTCTGACGGACTTGGGCAATTCCAGCAGGACAATGCGACAACCCACCACTCCAGAATTCCTATAGTGGGGCTCCAGGAACACTCTTCTGAGTTTAAACTCTTCCGCTGGCCCACACGTTCCCCGCACATGGCCATCATTGATCATATCTCGAATGAACGTGCTGTTCAGAAGAGATCTCCACCGTCTCGTACTCTTACGGATTTATGGACCTCCCTGCAGGATTCGCAGTGTCAGTTCCCTCCATAGCTGCTTCAGACATTAGTCGAGTCAATGCCACTTCGTGGTCGCGCGGGCCCTTCAGGATATTAGGCAGGTGTACCAGTTTCTTTGGCTATTCAGTGTACAACAGCGCAACCTCAAGGCTTGGCTGTCATCTCCATTTACGTCAAAGCATGCATTTGTAGCGGTGTCGCCATATTTTTGTCTCTCTCCTGTATTTCGTGGAGATAAACGATTTTGCCAGACCATAAAGAAATAGTTGTAGCAGAACCATGCAGAATTGTGATTTCTAAAAAAAATGCTTCTGGAAACCATAAATGAACAAACTGAAGCCATTCGACAAGAAGCTGAGTGAATTCATCGATACCCCACGAAAACAAACCTCATACGCTTGAAAGTATTCTAACACCCAAGAAGAATTCTAATTCTATGCCGTTCAAATTCTGAAGGCGGCAGGGGTAAAATACAGGGAGCGAAAGCGTATTTACAATTTGCACAGAAAGCGATTGGCAGTTATGAGAGTCGAGGGACATCAAAGGGAAGCAGAGTCTGAGAAGGAAGTGAGAGAGTGTTGTAGCCTATCCCTGATGTAATTCAGTATCTATATTGAGCAGGCAGTAAAGGAAACAAAAGAAAATTTGGAATAGGAATTAAAATCCTAAAAACGTTGAGGTTTGCCAGTGACATTGTAATTCTATCAGACACCTTAAAGGTCCTGGGAGAGCAGTTGAAGGGAATGGACAGTGTCTTGATAGGAGGATGTAAGATGAACATCAACAAAAGCAAAGAGAGGATAATGGGTTGTAGTCGAATTAAATCAGGTGATGCTGAGCGAATTTGATTAGGAAATGAGACACGTAAAGTAGTAGATGAGTTTTGGTATTTGGGGAGCAAAGTAACTGTTGATAGTCGAAGTAGAGAGGATATAAAATGTAGACCGGCAATGGCAAGGGAAGCGTTTCTGAAGAAGAGAAATTTGTAACATGGAGTACAGATTTAAGTGTCGGGAACTCCTTTCTGAAAGTATTAGTATGGAGTGTAGCTAAACTGAAACATGGATCATAAATAATTTAGGCAAAAAGCGAATGGAAGATTTTGAAATGTGGTGCTATAGACGACTCGAAATGAATTCGAAATCCGACTGGAATTGCTGCAGACAGTGAATGGAGGTTCATCATAGCCTTTTAGCGAGAGAACATTTTGATGGGAACCGCGTAGAATCAACATTTGGAGTCGGTCATCTCATCAGCGGCCATTGCACACACAGGTTGAGGGTGACACGGCGGCCGGTTAGTGCCTTTGGGCCTCCATGACCTGTTTGGGCAGACTTTAGTTTAGTTTCAATAATCTAGAGGCCACTAATATTTTCCTGCAACTTTATGAAAAGTACAAAGATCTCAAAACCATATAATAACGAGAACAATATTTACACTATGCGGTCAAAAGTATCCGGACACCTGACTGAAAAAGACTGCTAAGTTCGTGGCGCCCTCCATCGGTAACACTGGAATTCAGTATGGTGTTGGCCCATCCTTAGCCTGGAAGACAGCTTCCACTCTCGCAGGCAAACGTTCAACCAGGCGCTGGAAGGTTTCTCGGGGAATGGCAGCTCATTCTTCACGGAGTGCTGCACTGAGGACAGGTGACGATGTCGGTCGGTGAGGCCTGGCACGAAGTCGGCGTTCCGAAACATCCCAAGGTGTTCTGTAGGATTCAGGTCAGGACTCTGTGCAGGCCAGTCCATTACAGGGGTGTTGTTGTCGTGTAACCACTCCGCCACAGGCTGTGCATTATAAACAGGTGCCGATCATGTTGAAAGATGCAGTCGCCATCCCCGATTTGCGCTTCACCAGTCGCAAGCAAGAACGTGCTTAAAGCATCATTGTTGTCCTGCGTTGAGATAGTGGCACACAAAGCAACAAGGGGTGCAAGACCCCTCCACGAAAAATATGACCACAGAATAACACCACCGCCTCCGAATTTTACTGTTCGTACTACACACAGTGGCAGATGACGTTCACAGGGCATTCACCATACCCACACCCTGCCATCGGGTCGCCACATTGTGTACCGTGATTCGTCACCCCACACAACGTTTTACCACTGTTCAGTCGTCCACTGTTTACTCTCCTTACACCAAGCGAGGCGTCGTTTGGCATTTACCGGCGTGATTTGGGACTTATGAGTAGCCGGTCCACCGTGAAATCCAAGTTTTCTCACCTCCCGCCTAATTGTCATAGTACCTGGAGTGGATGCTGATGCAGTTTTGGAATTCCTCTGTGAAGGTGTGGATAGGTGTCTGCCTATTACACATTACGACCCCCTTCAACTATCAGCACTCTGTGTCAGTGAACATATGAGGTCGGCCTGTGCGCTTTTGTGCTGTACGTTTCCCTTCATGTTTCCACTTGACTATCACATTGGAAACATGGAGCTAGGGATGTTTAGGAGTGCGGAAATCTCACGTACAGACGCATGACACAAGTGACACTCCATCACCTAACCACATTCGAAGTCCATCAGTTCTGCATAGCGCCCTATTCTGCTCTCCCACGATGTGTAATGACTACTGAGGTCGCTGATGTGGAGTACCTGGCAGTAGGTGACAGTACAATGAAGCTAAAAAACGTGAGCTTTTGGGGGTGTTTGGATACTTTTGTCAGGAACAGAAGTGGACCCAGAATGGAGCCTTGAGGAACCGCCGCATTCTTTTCTGTCCGCAGAGGAGTTCGACGAGCTGGGCCGGCTGCAGAGGACCTGCACCAGCGAGGTGGGCGTCAACAAGTGCGAGGGGGCGTGCAACTCGCAAGTCCAGCCCTCCGTCACCACCCCAACTGGCTTCCTCAAGGTGCGTACCCGTCATCACCACAGCACACGACTCTGATCCCAGACCCTATGGAGAGCGATTTCTGGGACGTGTGGGGACGTGGGAAAAATATCGACACTTCTCGATATCGAATTCTTTCATCTGAGTACTGAAATTCTCTCTAACTATAGTTTTCTGTTGTCACTTTTACTCATATTGGTGTTTTACACCAGGTACGATGTCCATTCAGTATGTATATCAGTGGAGTGAGTATAGCCTACTGTGCATGTTCTCAACGTCACACCAGCCTACTCACATGATTCTGGGACAGTCCTGCTTCTGTACAATTTGCGATAATAGCGAAACGTGAATATTATTGGTATTCACCTTGTTTTATATACGTTTCTGTGCGTCTGAGTTTTTGTATCACCTATGGTATAGTATCGTCGTTGTTTTATAAAAAGAAATATGTGAAAGGATGACCAGTCACTTTTCATAGCTATGTACAAAAAACGTATAATTACAAATATCATATTGTTTTGAGGCACTGTATATGTTTAAAATATCGAAAGACGGTATTACAAAGTCTTGTATTGTGCACATAATTTCTGCGATTTTCTAGCCACGTTTTTACGAGACAAGTGCCAGATAAATATGTTAAAGGACGTCGTTTATTGACAAAAGCCAAGCACATTGGATGAACTTCGAGAATCCATCGTACATTCGTGTGCAAATATCCAACTGAACACGTTGCAGTCAGTAGTTCGTGCTTCAGTTCGGCGGCATCGTTTGTGTGTGGGTCTTAATGGTGACTATTTCGATCACATACAATGACATCTTTGAGTTGGACTTTGAGCTACACTTTCACCAAAAATGAGACAATTTCGTCAATTAGTATGCAAGCTATAGACGTTTAAAGAGTGGATGCATTTTTTTGGACCCCTCTGTATTACTAGTCTTCTCCTATATCTTTCTAAGGGTTTCGATTATCTATCATGAACCATCTGTAACGCTTTTTCCAGGTCGTGTCTTGATTTTTCTTTAATCTTGCTTTCAACATCAACCGCAAACTCAGAATTGCCTCTCTAGTGTCTTTATCTTTCCTAAAGCGAAACTGATCGTCATCTAACACATCCTCAATTTTATTTTCCATTGTTCTGTACATTATCATTGTCAGAAACTGGAAGTGCTGGCGTAACACTCCTCTGTGTCAGCGGTATTATGAGCATGGCTTTCTTTCAAACACTAAGGGCAGCGTAATATTATTAGCACGGCACTCAAAGTGCTAAGAGCCGTCGGCTAGTGCTTAAAATTTGCATTGTAGGACATCACCTATTCTATACTAAGATCTATGCTATGTCTATCTTTCTGCTCGTCTTTCGACCGGCCCTTGTGTCCGAGCGGTTCTAGGCGCTTCAGTCTGGAACCGCGCTGCTGCTACGGTCGCAGGTTCGAGTTCTTCCTCGGGCATGGATGTGTGTGATGTCCTTAGGTTAGTTAGGTTTAAGTCTAGGGGACTGATCTAAGATGTTAACTCCCATAGTGCTCAGAGCCATTTGAACCATTTTTTGTATTTTGAGTACAGTATGTTCAAACTTCTGACGGCAGTTCATTCCCAAAGCTATGTTATGACATTTTATATCAGTTGAAATCATGTTAGCAGTACAGTAGGTTCAAAAAATTTCTTGTTTAAGTACAGTGCGTTCCAAAGGGCATGGTCTGACATTGTGTATCAGTTGAAATGAGTATAGTACGTTCAAAAAATTTCTTTTCTGAGTACAGTGCGTTTCCAAAGTAATATTTTGAAATTTAATATCAGTTGAGTTGTGTTTTGAGTGCAATGTGTGCACAAAATTTCTCTTCGGCGTACAGTGCGTCCCCAAATGTATGTTGTGATATTGTTTGTCAGTTGAAATTGTGTGTCGAGTACGGTATGTTCAAAAAGTTTCTTTTCTGAGTATAGTGCGTTCCCAAAGTAATAATCTGACATTGTAGATCAGCTGAAATTGTTTTGAGTACAGTATGTTCAAAAAGTTACTTTTCTGAGTATAGTGCGTTCCCAAAGTAATAATCTGACATTGTTCATCAGCTGAAATTGTTTTGAATGCAGTATGTTGAAAAAGTTTCTTTTCTGAGTACAGTGCGTTCCCAAAGTAATAATTTGACATTGTACGTCAGCTGAAATAGTTTTGAGTATAGTACGTTCAAAAAGTTTCTTTTCTGAGTACAGTGCGTTCCCAAAGTAATAATCTGACATTGTACATCAGCTGAAATTGTTTTGAGTACAGTATGTTCAAAAAGTTACTTTTCTGAGTACAGTGCGTTCCCAAAGTAATAATCTGACATTGTACATCAGCTGAAATTGTTTTGAATGCAGTATGTTGAAAAAGTTTCTTTTCTGAGTACAGTGCGTTCCCAAAGTAATAATTTGACATTGTACGTCAGCTGAAATAGTTTTGAGTATAGTACGTTCAAAAAGTTTCTTTTCTGAGTACAGTGCGTTCCCAAAGTAATAATCTGACATTGTAGATCAGCTGAAATTGTTTCGAGTACAGTATGTTCAAAAAGTTTCTTTTCTGAGTACAGTGCGTTCCCAAAGTAATAATCTGACATTGTACATCAGCTGAAATTGTTTTGAGAACAGTATGTTCAAAAAGTTTCTTTTCTGAGTATAGTGCGTTCCCAAAGTAATAATCTGACATTGCAAATCGGCTGAAATTGGTTTGAGTACAGTACGTTCAAAAAGTTTCTGTCCTCCGAACCCGGCCTCTGAGCACAGCGTGTGTGTTTCTTCAGGAGTGCTACTGCTGCCGCGAGTCGTTCCTGCGCGAGCGCACGGTGACGCTGTCGCACTGCTACGACCCGGACGGCGCCCGCCTCACCGCCGAGGGCACGGCCACCATGGACATCCGGCTGCGCGAGCCCGCAGAGTGCAAGTGCTTCAAGTGCGGCGACTTCTCGCGCTAGCCGCTCCTGAAGACGCCGCGCCGCGCTGCGCAGAAACGCCGCCGACTCCTGTGCCGCCTGCGACTTTAGTATCGCTGCCGGCCTTACTGTGACGTCACCTGACGATGCTGCGCTGTTGCGTTTCTCGACCACTTGTCTCCCTTTGTACACTGCAGATGCGCAATAAAGACACCAGAGATGTACTCGGTTTTTTTCTCCAGACGCTTTCCTTTGCTTTCATTCACGTTCCAAGTTACAACCATTTTGTTTTCCTTGAAACAGACTCACGACAATTCACCGTCGTGTTGACCACGGCCATGTAATATTGGCCACGGACAAAATACTAATCACCACAATAATAGATCTCACTGTAGACGGTGTGCGGCCTGCTACCACGACTTCACGTGAAGCTCCTCAATTCACTTGCGTCACAGATCTGAAGCGGTGTGTGTGTGTGTGTGTGTGTGTGTGTGTGTGACACACTTGTACAGAGTTAGTGCAGTGGCGTGTTTCGTCTGAAGACAAGACATAACAGCAGACAGCAGCTGTCACGTTTGCACATTGTCATGACCTCAGCATCTACATCTACATCCATACTCTGCAAGCCACCTGACGGTGTATGGCGGAGGGTACTTTGAGTACCTCTATCGGTTCTCCCTTATATTCCAGTCTCGTATCGTTCGTGGTATGCCTCTATGAGGGCTCTAATCTCTCTGATTATATCCTAATGGTCTCTTCGCGAGATATACGTAGGAGGGAGCAACATACTGCTTGACTCCTCGCTGAAGGTGTGTTCTGGAAACTTCAACAAAAGCCCGTACCAAGCTACTGAGCGTCTCTCCTCCAGAGTTTTCCACTGGAGTTTATCTATCATCTCCGTAACGCTCTCGCGATTACTAAATGATCCTGTAACGAAGCGCGCTGCTCTCCATCGGATCTTCTCTCTTCTATCAACTCTATCTGGTACGGATCCCACATTGCTGAGCAGTATTCGAGCAGTGGACGAACAAGTGTACTGTAACCTACTTCCTTTGTTTTCGGATTGCATTTCCTCAGGATTCTTCCAATGAATCTTAGTCTGGCATCTGCTTTAACGACGATCAATTTTATGTGATCATTCCATTTTAAATCACTCCTAATGCGAAGTCCCAGATAATTTATGGAATTAACTGCTTTCAGTTGCTGACCTCCTATATTGTAGCTAAATGATAAGGGATCTTTCTTTGTATGTATTCGCAGCACATTATACTTGTCTACATTGAGATTCAATTGCCATTCCCTGCAACGTGCGTCAATTTGCTGCAGATCCTCCAGCATTTTAGTACAATTTTCCATTTTTACAACCTCTCGATATACCACAGCATCATCCGCAAAAAGCCCCAGTGAACTTCCGATGTCATCCACAAGGTCATTTATGTATATTGTGAATAGCAACGGTCCTACGACACTCCCCTGAGGCACACCTGAAATCACTCTTACTTCGTAAGATTTCTCTACATTGAGAATGACATGCTGCGTTCTGTTATCTAGGAACTCTTCAATCCAATCACACAACTGGTCTGATAGTCCATATCCTCTCACTTTGTTCATTAAACGACTGTGGGGAACCGTACCAAACGCCTTAAGGGAGTCAAGAAACACGGCATCTACCTGTGAACCCGTGTCTATGGCCCTCAGCGCCAGCTGGGTTTCACACGATCGTCCTTTTCGAAACCCATGCTGATTCCTACAGAGTAGATTTGTAGTCTCCAGAAAAGACATTATACTCGAACATAATACGTGTTGCAAAATTCTACAACTGATCGATGTTATAGGTATAGGTCTATATTTCTGCACATCTGTTCGGCGTCCCTTCTTGAAAACGGGGATGACCTGTGCCATTTTCCATTCCTTTGCAACGCTACGCTCTTCTAGAGACCTACGGTACACGGTGCAAGAAGGGGGGCAAGTTCCTTCGCGTACCCTGTGTAAAATCGAACTGGTATCCCATCAGGTCCAGCGGCCTTTCCTCTTTTGAGCGATTTTAATTGTTTTTATATCCCTCTGTCGTCTATTTCGATATCTATCGTTTTGTCATCTGTGCGACAACCAATAGAAGGACCTACAGTGCAGTCTTATTCTGTGAGACAGCTTTGGAAAAAGACATTTAGAATTTCGGCCTTTAGACTGTCATCCTGTTTCAGTACCATTTTGATCGATTTGATGGTGGCCTGTCCAACAAGTCTAGGTTCAAAATGGCTCTGAGGACTATGGGACTTAATATCTGACATAATCAGTCCCCTAGACCTTAGAACTACTTAAACCTAACTAACCTGAGGACATCACACACATACATGCCCAAGGCAGGATTCGAACCTGCGACCACCATAGCAGTCGCGCGGTTCCAGACTGAAGCGCCTAGAACCGCTCGGCCACACTAACACGTCTACGAAGGAATGGTGCACCACTTGGACTTACATAACCTGTCGCAAAAACAGTGGTCGTAAGAAGGACCTGTTGGAATTTACTTATGATTTCAGGTATTACACACTGTTTAGTCAGAACATTATGACCACCTACCTAATATCTGGGTACCGAGCGAGGTGGCGCAGTGGTAGCACACTGGACTAGCATTCGGGAGGACAACAGTTCAATCCCGCGTCCGGCCATCCTGATTTAGGTTTTCCGTGATTTCCCTAAATCGCTCCAGGGAAATGCTGGGATGGTTCCTTTGAATGGGCACGGCCGACTTCCTTCCCCATCCTTCCCTAATCCGATGAGATACCCTAATAGCCGGTATGTCCTCCTTGGTAATGGATAACACCGGCGAAGTGTCGTGACATGGAAGCATCGCTAGGTCGCTAGAGGGAGTTCACACCACATTTGCACACACAAATCATCCTACAAAAACTACGAGAAAGCGGGGGGGGGGGGGGGGGGAAGCTCTGACGTCATATCGAATCTCATCCCAGATAGATCTGTAGGAGTTGAGGGGGGTGGGAGGGCAGCACATCAATTATAACTGAACACACTATAACACTCCTGGCCTTGTGAAATAGCGCATTATTTTGTTGGGAAACGTGATTGTCATGAAGGGGTGCACATGGTCTGCAACCAGTGTATGATACTCCTTGGCTGTCACGGTCCCTTACACCAGCTCTGCTGGACCCACAGATGACCACGTGAGTGTTCCCCAGAGCATAATGGAGCCCCGCCAGCTTGTCTCCGTACCACAGTACAGGTGTCGTGGAGCTGTCCTCCTGGAAAACGACGGATTCGCGCCCTCCCATCGGGACGATGAAGAACGTGTTGGGATTCATCAGGCCGTGCGACGCTGTGCCACTGTGCCAACACCCACTGCCGACAGTCACGTGCCCATTTGAGTCACTGCTGTTGATGCCGTGGTGTTAAAATTTGCACACACGCACAGGTCCTTAGGAGTGTTTGGTGCACTGTGTGTTCAGACACACCTGTACTCTGCCCAGCAGTAAAGTCTGATGTTAGTTCCGCCACAGTCTGCTGCATGTCCTGTTTTATCGGTCTGCCCTACCTATGATGTCTGACATCTGTAATGAGGGATGGCCACCCAACCCCTCAACATCTGGACGTGGTTTCGCCGTGATTTCCCACTTATTGAAGACACTCACCACAGCACCATTTCGCACACTAAAGGAACACCAAGTAAAAGACAGTACTGTAGTGGTTAATAGAAAAGAAAAAGAGAAGAAAATAAAAGGTTGAAAATATGGGAAGAAAAGGTGATTAAAAAGGGGTTTTTAAAATCGTTAATGACCGTGAAAAAAGTGAAAGAATGAAATGCAAATCGGACTTCGCATTACAGAAAAGTTATCGGACTTTGTGATTCAGAAAAGCTATTGTTGGGGTGGTCCTTGTGGCGTTTCTGAGCAAAAGTCAAACCAATTTCCACTACAAAAATTATTTGAAAAAGAACAGAAAATAATGAAATGTAACTGACACGGGGGAATGACGTATATAAGAGTTCATCCTTTACTATGTTAACATGTCTTCGTTCGTGCGGCGTCCAGGTCTTCAAAAGTCTCCTACTTCATTCCTGCGTGAAACGTCTGCTCCGAAATCTTGCAATCGTCCAGGAATCACTAACTTATACAAATCAAAATCATCTTGACACTGAATGCTATTTATTTTACGTTGCTACTTCCATGCTCCGAAGTTCATAATAACTTCCACAATATGTCTACACATTAATAAGTTTTTTCGTCTTAATCGGATCAAGACTAGCTATTACGTTTTTTTTTACTGCTGCATTAAGCTTCCGCTGTCGAAAGACAATAGACGGATAGAAAAACAAACAAAAAAGTTACAATTTTAGTATTTTCTCTGCCGTCGAGCGCTCATACCGCTGCGACAGTATAATTTATATCTGAGGGAACGAGTGTAGCGCGGCGAAATTCAAAGTCCCGCTACAGCACAAACAGCTAAGGAGCGTATAGAACACACACACACACACACACACAAAGATAAAATGTAAACAAAATTCAGATTTGGCGCCAAACTCACTGGTGAACAAACGAACACTGAGTGGGCTACAACACACAACAACCACAATTAAAGTGTGTTTTAGTGAAGTGAAAAGTGCTTTTACGACCGTATTTGCGAAAAAATATGTGTTATATTTAGGTGTGCTTCACACCACCTCATCAGGATGCTGAGAAAAAACGACTTGCCACGCAAAAACGCAAGTAAAAACGAATATAGGGGTGAAATATCGCAACAAAGTAAATTCTAAATTCTACATCTACATATACATGGATACTCTGGAAGTCACATTTGAGTGCCTGACAGAGGGTTCATCGAACCTCCTTTACAATTCTCTATTATTCCAAGCTCGTATAGCGTGCAGAAAGAACGAACACCTATATCTTTCCGTACGAGCTCTCATTTCCCTGATTTTACTGTGGTGATCGTTTCTCTCTATGCAGCCCGAGTCAACAAAATATTTTCGCACTCGGAAGAGAAAGTTGGTGAATGGATTTTTGTGAGAAGATTCCGTCGCAACGAAAAACGCCTTTCTTTTAATGATGTCCAGCCCAAATCCTGTATCATTTCTGTGACACTCTCTCCCACATTTCGCGTTAATACAAAACGTGCTGCCCTTCTTTGCTCTTTTTTGATGTGCTCCGTTAGTCCTATCTGGTAAGGATCCTACACCGCGCAACAGTATTCTAAAAGAGGCCGTACAAGCGTAGTGAAGTCACTCTCCTTAGAAGACCTATTAAATCTTGTAAGTGCCCTGCCAATAAAAAGCAGTCTTTGGTTAGCCTTCCCCACAAAATTAAATTTAAAGCATAAAATTATTGGTTAAATCCAAACAAAATTTCTCATCAACGCCGTGTGTTTGGAGATGACAGGCTACCTGTAATAAACAATACACAAGTGGTCCTGAAAAACCGTGCCAACCGAGTGTAAAGATACATATCTAAGAGAAACAAATTGTCGTTTGAACTAAGTATTCGCGTAATTTTGTAATCATTTAGTAAAAATGTTCACATTACAGATGAAATAAAACAGAAACCAACTGATGATGGCGCAGACGTGCTGAAACATGTTTGGGAACTCGGAAAAAAACTGTGTTTTGCATAACTGGAGGACCTTACATCCAACAAGGAGAGGTTTCGTTTGCATTTTTGTGGCAATAAACACGCCGAAGTCGTTTCTTCAGTTGCCTGTGGGTAGCGCAATAGACTTCAGAGTTGATCAGTACGGTGATGAAGGCCATAAACCCTTCAGAGTGGCAGAACACCGTTACCAACTGAGGGTGCGGCTCTGAACATTTTCTTCGTAGGAGATGTGGTCTAACGCCACTCCACGAATTGTCGTACAGTTTCCGATTCGATGTACTGAATCCATATAACACCTGCTTGTGTAAGGGACAGAGGCGAAGTAGCACGTTATTGGCTTGCTCAGTTTGTGAAACTCCTTCTCTTGAATAAATCATGCTATTTTTATGAAATTGTGATTATTTGTTCGTCTCTACATGTACGGGAATAAGTCAATTCATATCCGCAAAGTAGTTATAAAATTTTATTGTAATCAAATAGGTCTGTTCAATGGTGGACGAGCAACTGGCTCGTCACAATACGCCAGTCACTACTCTTGATGAACTGTGGTATCGTGTTGAAGCTGCACAGGCAGCTGTACCTGTACACGCCATCCGAGCTCTGTTTGACTCAATGCCCAGGCGTATCTAGGCCGTTATTACGGCCAAGGTGGTTGTTCTGGGTACTGACTTCTCAGGATCAATGCACCCAAATTGCGTGAAAATGTAATCACGTGTCAGTTCTAGTATAATATATCTGTCCAATGAGTACCCGTTTATGATCTGCTCTTCTTTTTGGTGTGGCAATTTAATGGCCAGTGATGTAGTTGGTTATGAACGGGCTTTCTGTTTCCTAGGCCGTCGTCAGATAGCAAACAGATAGTCCACTCAACATCAGCGAAAGATGAGTGACATTTCACGGCTGTATATCGGTACAAGAACACAAGCATGACGCGATTCTCAAAGGAGCTCTGAACATATAAATCACATGTAACTTTACACTTAAAGATTAAAATTATAGGAATGTGCACACCATAAGCTTTTACACAGTGGGTAATGGACAGACAGGCGATGGCCTGTGACAATCTCCGACAAAAAATTGTGACGATCTGCCTCGTAACGCATAAGCAATTCCGCACAGGTGATTCTTCGTCGTTTTTTACGGTCTTCTATTACGCTATGAGGAACCGAGCGGGCACACACCTTTGAGTACCCCATCTGGTGGACGAGTGTGTCAGCACAACCGACCGAGACGTTCAGTTGTGTAGCGAGGTGTTTGGTTCGCCGATCACCTACAATGAGTGTGTCCGCACGTTCCGGCATTCTACGAGTCACTGCCGTGTGCGTCCGGCCATCACGAGGGAGATCGGACAGGTTTGCGCGATCTGAATGCGATGCTGACAGGCGCCTCGCCCAACGACTCACCCTGCTTTTGTTCACTTCCAGGTCTCCCTAGACATTCTGCAAACGCCTGTGAATATTTGTGATGCTCCCATTTTCCGCCTAAATAAGCTCAATGACAGCTGTCTGCTTCGAACGCACCTCCGCTACGGACGCCATTTTGAAGCTAGGTACAGCGCCGCCATCTACCAGAACTCGGGGAAACTATAGCAGCTGAAGCTTGGATATTCCGCTATGTTTCACAACAAATTCTGCATTTCCTTTTTTCAACAGAAATTGACCGAGAAAAGAAGTTGTTGTATAAGTTTTTAATGACCAGTATTTATTTTGCTTTTAAAATTATTTCCGACATTTACGGAGTCAGAGATTCCGTATTACATCCTGTCTTACAGTTTTCATCTGTGTGTTCTTATCGCTGTATCTGCTGACGTGCAACCTCTGTTTAATTTCGTTCGCCATTTTTATGACTAATTCTTTTGTCTAGCGTCCGCTGGTTTTTGTTCTGTTCTGTTCCTGCTCTGATTAGGTGCGGACGCATTGTCGTGACTCTCTGTATGAATCTATGTTAAAATGAACCTCAATTGCTTAGAATATAGTCAAAGTTAACTTTACGACGATTTTCATTTCTAAATTTCCACCCTCCATGTCACTTTGCTATTAATATTTTATGATTTGTGTTCTTGAGACGATCACGGCTGGAAAAGAGGCGCCGACGACCCATTGTTAGAAGACGTATATGGCCGGACACTTCTCGTGTTCAGTAATTAATTTCAAACCGCGTATATCGCTCCATGTCTCCAACGAAGTGACGGCACGAGCGTGAGGTCGGTGAGTTGTCCGAAATGTTGTGTGATGAATGAGGACCCCTAACACCTCACGTGGTTACCGTATTCGGACGCACTACCCGGAAAATCCCGGGAAAAATCGATCCAAAGTTTCTTAGGTGCCTTATGAGTATAAAATGTTAATCCACTGCCGAGTCGACGTTTGGCCTAGATGTTTCGATCCTCGAACACGTAGGTTGGGCTTGGCGGCGGGATGGCCAGGTTTCGGGTGTCGACCCCTGCCCTATCCGTAGTCCAGCTCCTGCAGCGGTCCCTTAAAAAAAATGTTTAGGGCTTGAACTCTTACGCCCGAGGTCTCGCGTTCTAGTCCTCCTCTGGCACTTTCTTTTTTCTTCTGTTTCATTTTATTTTGTTAGTCCAATTATTTAGAAAGTTTCGCAAACCTACATTATCTTTAAGAAATTAGTTACATTATTGGATAAAAATTATTTTCTTTTTGTCCAAAAACAGAATTCTTGGCGGTGGGTTTTCCATTTTTCGTTGTGAACTATATAAGGAGAATTAAAAAAAAATGGTTCAAATGGCTCTGAGCACTATGGGACTCAACTGCTGTGATCATTAGTCCCCTAGAACTTAGAACTACTTAAACCTAACTAACCTAAGGACATCACACACATCCATGGCCGAGGCAGGATTCGAACCTGCGACCGTAGCAGTCGCACGGTTCCGGACTGCGCGCCTAGAACCGCGAGACCACCGCGGCCGGCTAAGGAGAATCATTGGGTTTTTAATCAGAATAACAAATTCGAATGGAAAACATTCAATTTTTATACATATAATAATTATAAAAAAGAACTGCAGTGGTAATTGTCGTAAAAGCTAACAAAGCAATAATTTTTGCGACATCTTGAGCAACATATAAAGGCCGATTTTTTTCTTTTTTTTTTTTTACAATCACAGGGCGTTTGGAATAAATCTGTACAAAAATATGCCACATTAACATTTACGAAAATGTTTTCAGTTTCTGATAATTTTGAGCCAAACCAGGCATATCGAATCATGTCTCGGAATATTGGTGACTATAACTGATGACGAATAAGGCACTTAAGAAACTTTGGATCGATTTTTCTCGGGATTTTCCTAGTAGTGCGTCCTAATATTGTAACCACGTGAGGTGTTAAATTTTTATTTTTTTTATTTTTTAGTTTATACTAGCCGCTTCACGCCGAACTCAACGTTGAAGTTTCATCGCGCCGCGCCGTCTGTTTCGCGGGCGACAATACTCGCACGACCGCCATTTAATGTCACTTTCTTCCTTTTTTTATTAATTTGGAATGCTAATTTACATTTTTGATTCCGCTTTAAGAGTAGGAAACGTGTCAAAGTCTTAAATTAGTTACTGAACGACTATCGTATCTTTGTAAACCTGTACCTTCACACACACACACACACACACACACACACACACACACACAAAGAGTACAGAACTTTATAGGCCCACCCAGTACATCGATAAAGTTAGGTACAAGGTTCTATGGAGTAGTCGGCCTGCTTATGTCTGTGGTAAGGTGCTTGCCTCCCAAAAAGTGGACCAGGGTTCGATTCCCGTCCAGCTTCGTGATTTTCTCCGCTAGCTCATTTCATCCTCATCACGGCCACGAATGTCGCCCAATGTGGCGTCGTCTGAAATAAGACTTGCACTCCGCTGCCGACCTTCGACGGATGGAGCCTCTCGGCCATCAATGACACCCGGTTATTTAATTTTTAGATATGAACTTGGGCCAACAGATGGTGCGCGACTTCGAACGCTAAATACTACTTTCGTTGCGACCTACCATTTGTAAGTAGGCTGTTTAGGTTAGGTTTTTATGTTGGTAACGCCGTGTAGCGCTCCATATGAAGATCACTGACTGTGCTGTGTGCAGTCTGTGGCTGGTTTGCATTGTTGGAATATTAGCTATTGTAGTGTTGGGCAGTTGGATGTGAACAGCGCGTAGCGTTGCGCAGTTGGAAGTGAGCCGCCAGCAGTGGTGGATGTGGGGAGAGAGATGGAGGAGTTTTGAGAGCGGACGATCTGGACGTGTGTCCATCAGAGACAGTAAATTTGTAAGGCTGGATGTCATGAACTATAAGTTCATGACATCCAGTCTTGATGAACACTATTAAGGAAAAAGATTGTTTGTTCTCGATGAAAACTTTTCATTTGCTAACTTTGCCTGTCAGTAGTTAGTGCCTTTAATAGTTAGAATTTTTATTCAGTTGGCAGTATTGGCGCACGCTGTATTGCAGTAGTTTGAGTAACGAAGATTTTTGTGAGGTAAGTGATTCATCAAAGGTATAGGTTATTGTTAGTCAGGGCCATTCTTTTGTAGGGATTTTTGAAAATCAGATTGCGTTGCGCTAAAAATATTGTGTGTCACTTTAGTGTTGATAAATCAAATAACGTAAGAGGTTTATCAGCACAGTCATTCATAAATTTTTCTAAGGAGACGTTTCAATGTGACTTTTATGGTAGTATGAATGCCGTGAAAAAGATGCCAGTCTTGGTGTGACCGGAATCACAGCCAGATCTACATCTACATCTACATTTATACTCCGCAAGCCGCCCAACGGTGTGTGGCGGAGGGCACTTCACGTGCCATTGTCATTACCTCCCTTTCCTGTGTGCCATTGTCATTACCTCCCTTTCCTGTTCCACTCGCGTATGGTTCGCGGAAAGAACGACTGCCGGAAAGCCTCCGTGAGCTCTCGAATCTCTCTAATTTTACATTCGTGATCTCCTCGGGAGGTATAAGCAGGGGGAAGCAATATATTTGATACCTCATGCAGAAACGCACCCTCTCGAAACCTAGACAGCAAGCTACATCGCGATGCAGAGCGCCTCTCTTGCAGAGTCTGCCACTCTAGTTTGCTAAACATCTCCGTAACGCTATCACGCTTACCAAATAACCCTGTGACGAAACGCGCTGCTCTTCTTTGGATATTCTCTATTTCCTCTGTCAACCCGACGTGGTACGAATCCCACACTGATGAGCAATACTCAAGTATAGATACTGATAACTCGTTACTGCGGAAACTATGACCTCCCAATCACTTGTGATTTGCAGTCGCTGCGTGATTTCCTGACCACCCCTAAATGCTGCAGCAATTGTGCACAAACTACAGCGCTATAGGAGACACGTGGAGCACAAAAATGCTCTCTCTGAGCACTATGGGACTTAACTTCTGAGGTCATCAGTCCCCTAGAACTTAGAACTACTTAAACCTAACTAACCTTGTAAGTAGGCTGTTTAGGTTTTTATGTTGGTAACACCACGTAGCGCTCTGTATGAAAATCACTGGCTGTGCTGTGTGCAGTCTGTGGCTGGTTGGACTCACTGTTGGAATATTCGCTTGTGTGGTGTTGGACAGTTGGCTGTTAACAGCGCGTAGCGTTGCACAGTTGGAGGTGAGCCGCCAGCAGTGGTGGATGTGGAGAGAGATGGTGGTGTTTTGAGAGCGGACGATCTGGACGTGTGTCCATCAGAGGGAGAGTAAATTTTTAATATTGGATATCATGAACTGATATATATATATATATATATATATATATATATATATATATATATATATATATATATATATGTGTGTGTGTGTGTGTGTGTGTGTGTGTGTGTGTGTGTGTGTGTGTGTGTGTGTGTGTGTGTATAATGACTTTTGAACACTATTAAGGTAAATACATTGTGTGTTCTCTGTCAAAATCTTTCATTTGCTAACTATGCCTATCAGCAGTTAGTGCCTTCAGTAGTTTGAATCTTTTAGTTAGCTGGCAGTATTGGCGCTATCTGTATTGCAGTAGTTTGAGTAACGAAGATTTTTGTGAGGTAAGTTATTCATGAAAGGTATTGTTAGTCTTTTGTAGGAATTATTGAAAGTCAGATTGCGCTGCGCTAAAAATATTGTGTCAGTTTAGTGATGATCAGAATAAGTAAAGAGAGAAATGTCTGAGTACGTTAAGTTTTGCTGAGCTGTTTGAAAAATAAATAACGTAAGAGTTTTATCAGCACATTAATTCATAAATTTTTCTAAGGGGACATTTCACATGTCGACCCTTAGCCGAGATACCTCACTGGAATCTTCTGATTTTTTTCTTGTAGTTTGTGTAATTAGTGTAGATATTGTTTCTTGCTAGCGCGTAATTGTAGAGAGAATCTCCTTTGTAGTTGCAGTCTTTCATTGTTGTACAGTAAAAGAGGTGTGGCACGCATGTAAATTTGCACCAAGTATTTCGCAGCTGCGCTTGCAATTAACAAGATATTATTTTCAATGCTATGTTAATGTGTTTTCTTATTTTGCTCTTCAAATTGTGCTTTTCTGTGTTATCGTGTGAAATATTGCGACAATAATGGCATGTGAAAAACGTAATACTAGGCTCGAAAGTAAACTGAGAAATGACAGTGAAGACGAAAGCAGTGTGTTAGCGCCACCATGTAATGAATTAACTAATGTTCAAAGTAGTAATTTGGTAATTGTGCATAGGGAAATGGAGCGGGCTCCAAATAATGGTATAGGCAGTGAAATAATTAGTGAACAGGGAAGCATTATCGATCGATCGGTTGGCATCAGCTCGCCTCAGGAATCGGGAATGACAGAGCACAATCTTGCAAATACTGTAGATTCAGGTTTTGCGTCCTCACCGTTTTCTCAAATAACTCAAGACACATTTTCTCTTTTTCAAACTGCAAATATTGCCGGTTCAAATGCACTGCCGAAAAGCACTGAGGAACATGTTTCAGACACCAGTGTATTGTTATTACAGTTAATGCAACAAATGGGACAAAGGCTACAGAAGTTAGACACAACACATGAACAAAATCAGAAACAAATGGGACAAAATCTTCAAAAGTTAGACACAATGAAACAAACTCTTGAAAATGTAGACATAATGGAACAACACCACAGACTGCACACAGCACAGCCAGTGATTTTCATGCAGAGCGCTACGTGGCGTTACCAATATAAAAACCTAAGCAGCCTACCTACAACCTAAGGACATCATACACATCCGTGCCCGAGGCAGGATTCGAACCTGCGACTGTAGCACCTAGAACCGCTCGGCCACTCCGGTCGGCAGCACAAAAAGCCTCAGACGCTACGCATCACAGCTGTGACAGTCGTTTAGCAGTCCTAGCTGCCAACAAGTAGTTGTCCAGAGCAACGGGAGAAGGGAAATCTAGTGACACACGTACTCGCCGTAGCTGACCAATTAGCCTCTGTGCCGCGGTTCTCGGAATCTGCGTCCGTGGAAGTGGTCGCCAGCTAATGGACGGAACCCTACACCGCCATGCTACACCGCCGACCGCCCACGAGACAGTCAACCAGCGTCCGAGACAGAAAGAGTCGCGAAACTTCCACTCGTCTCCTGAAACTTTGCTACTGCAGCGCTGCCAAGCGGCTAGCCTGTATAAACACTCTCTGGATTAGATCAAATTACATTAGTACTTGCTCTATAGATCATGAATACGACACTTCATAATGATGTGGAATTTTTTTTTCTTTATTGTTATTTGAAAACCTGTTTACAGGCAGGCCTGCAGCAGCATACTACGCCGCTCTTTGGCCGCAGAGAAACACAAAAGATACAAATGGAGACAATTAGAGAAAAAAATATATGGTGGCCATATAAACGGAGACAAACACTTTTAAAAATACATAGAGCCGTTCACGGGCGTAGAGTCCAAGATAAAATTTGTTCAGAGATTTGGACACATACATAGACGAAAAATGTCACACGTGAATGTAGGTGCACAAAACGAATAACACTGAACCACTTAAACACAAAACGTCGGCACACACAGAAACATGAGGCATCGATCTCCGGCGCGCAAATGTTCACTAACCGTGTACGAGTCCGGGAACCTGCCAAGAGAGGAGGAGGGGGGTGGGAGAGGGGAGAGCAGATGCCATGGGCAGGGGAGAGAGGGTGAAGGGAGGGGGGGGGGAAGTGCGTGTTATGAGGGGTGGAGGAAGGGGATGGGAGAAAAGGAAAGAGAAAGGGGGAGGGTGCCTAAACACACAGGAAGTAGGGGGGGGATCAAAATTGATAGGAGGGATAGATGGAGGGCAGGAGGACATTATCAGGGAGTGGGAGCTGGCGGAAGTCACCTTGGGAGAGGGTAAGGTGGGTGGAGAGATGGAGACCGGGTGGGACGTGGAAATACAGGTGCAGCAGCGGGCGGGGGTGGGAGAGGATGGGCGAGACAAGCGGGTGAGGAGGGTCGAGTTTGCGGGAGGTGTACAGGATCCGTATCCTTTCATGTAAAAGGAGGAGGTGGGGGAATGGAATGAGATCGTACAGGATCCACATGGGGGAGGGGAGACGGATGCGATAGGCGAGGCGGAGAACATGGCATTTGAGGATTTGAAGGGATTTGTAAAAGGTAGGGGGAGGGGGGCGGAGATCCATGCCGGATGGGCGTAACAAAGGATAGGGTGGATGAGGGATTTATAGGTGTGGAGTATGGTGGAGGGGTCCAGACCCCACGTACTTGCTTGAGGAGATGGAGTCGGGAGCATGCCTCAGCTTGGATTGTCCGTGAGATGTGGTGTCCAGGTGAGTCGGCGGTCGAGGGTGACGCCAAGGTACTTGAGGGTGGAGGTGCGGGCGATAGGACGCCCATAGATGGTGAGATAGAAATCAAGGAGGCGGAAGGAAGGGGTGGTTTTGCCTACAATGATCGCCTGAGTTTTGGAGGGATATGATGTGGAATGTGCCAGGTTAATAAAAGGTGTCTATACAACATGTTACATTACACAAAATATTAGGCCGGTATTACACTATCAAATTTCTTTGTCAAATATCTTTGCCCAATATGTTTGTCAAAGATATTTGATGGTGTAAAAGGGAACTTTGTCAAATGTCGTCCAATATTTGATCAAATCTAGGGCCTCGCTGTAGATTTGATCAAAGAAGTCGTTTGTCTTCTGTTCACTGCAATGTGACATGTTACCACGTGGAGCGCTAGCATCGCTGCATTCTGTCATCTGTAGAATTTTTATAAACATTGCCGGTAAATACAATTGGTGTGTGCCGACAACTACAAAATTAATAGAGGTGTATGAAGCTGATGAGGCTCTTTACAACTTGAGGCGCGCTGAATACAAAAACAGATTACGAACGTTGGAGACCGGACCTAACCTAACCCTCTCCTGTAGCAAAAAATCAGAGCGTTACAGTGAGCGTGTCTTCTGCAGATATAGCAGTCCTTAAGTGAATATTGTGCTTTGTGATATGAGGAGACACTTCATTGAGCACATACAGAAATGTATGCTCATCCATTCTTAAGTAATTGATGTACGACTTGACATCCTCCACTATAAGCTCATGTAACAAGTTTTGTCGAATGCTTTTATCGTGTCGTCGTAAAACACACGGCTTCACCCAGGTATGTTTCCTTTATTTTCCCCCACTTCTCTACAACATGTGCATACAGTCCAATTGTGCTACATGCAACTGCTGCCGTTAATAACAAGTTGTTGTTGTCACCCATCTTGAACTTTGACGAAAAATATGATGAGAGTGTAATACCCCTTCTGGTGCTACGTCAAAGATCTTTGTCAAATACACTCCTGGAAATTGAAATAAGAACACCGTGAATTCATTGTCCCAGGAAGGGGAAACATTATTGACACATTCCTGGGGTCAGATACATCACATGATCACACTGACAGAACCACAGGCACATAGACACAGGCAACAGAGCATGCACAATGTCGGCACTAGTACAGTGTATATCCACCTTTCGCAGCAATGCAGGCTGCTATTCTCCCATGGAGACGATCGTAGAGATGCTGGATGTAGTCCTGTGGAACGGCTTGCCATGCCATTTCCACCTGGCGCCTCAGCTGGACCAGCGTTCGTGCTGGACGTGCAGACCGCGTGAGACGACGCTTCATCCAGTCCCAAACATGCTCAATGGGGGACAGATGCGGAGGTCTTGCTGGCCAGGGTAGTTGACTTACACCTTCTAGAGCACGTTGGGTGGCACCGGATACATGCGGACGTGCATTGTCCTGTTGGAACAGCAAGTTCCCTTGCCGGTCTAGGAATGGTAGAACGATAGGTTCGATGACGGTTTGGATGTACCGTGCACTATTCAGTGTCCCCTCGACGATCACCAGAGGTGTACGGCCAGTGTAGGAGATCGCTCCCCACACCATGATGCCGGGTGTTGGCCCTGTGTGCCTCGGTCGTAGGCAGTCCTGATTGTGTCGCTCACCTGCATGGCGCCAAACACGCATACGACCGTCATTGCCACCAAGGCAGAAGCGACTCTCATCGCTGAAGACGACACGTCTCCATTCGTCCCTCCATTCACGCCTGTCGCGACACCACTGGAGGCGGGCTGCACGATGTTGGGGCGTGAGCGGAAGACGGCCTAACGGTGTGCGGGACCGTAGCCCAGCTTCATGGAGACGGTTGCGAATGGTCCTCGCCGATACCCCAGGAGCAACAGTGTCCCTAATTTGCTGGGAAGTGGCGGTGCGGTCCCCTACAGCACTGCGTAGGATCCTACGGTCTTGGCGTGCATCCGTGCGTCGCTGCAGTCCGGTCCCAGGTCGACGGGCACGTGCACCTTCCGCCGACCACTGGCGACAACATCGATGTACTGTGGAGACCTCACGCCCCACGTGTTGAGCAATTCGGCGGTACGTCCACCCGGCCTCCCGCATGCCCACTATACGCCCTCGCTCAAAGTCCGTCAACTGCACATACGGTTCACGTCCACGCTGTCGCGGCATGCTACCAGTGTTAAAGACTGCGATGGAGCTCCGTATGCCACGGCAAACTGGCTGACACTGACGGCGGCGGTGCACAAACGCTGCGCAGCTAGCGCCATTCGACTGCCAACACCGCGGTTCCTGGTGTGTCCGCTGTGCCGTGCGTGTGATCATTGCTTGTACAGCCCTCTCGCAGTGTCCTGAGCAAGTATGGTGGGTCTGACACACACCGGTGTCAATGTGTTCTTTTTTCCATTTCCAGGAGTGTATATTTGACGCAATATTTGATCACATCTTTGATCAAATCTTTGACAAATATATTTGATTGCGTAATACTGGCCTTACATGGCACTTAATGTTTTTAATTTTTAATTTTTTTGTGGGGTTGGGGGAATTACCCACTGAAGAAATTCTTTTAATTTCCTATTAAATGCTATATGGCTATCTGTCAGACTTTTGATGCTCTTAGGTAAGTGACCAAAGACTTCTGTGGCACCATAACTTACCCCCTTCTGAGCCAAAGTTAGATTTAACCTGACTAGCATATTGCACTGAAGAGCGAAAGAAGCTGGTACACCTTGCCTAATATCGTGTAGGGACCTCACGAGCACGCAGAAGTGCCGCAACGCGACGTGGAATGGACTCGACTAATGCCTACAAATGAATCCTGCAGGGGCGTCCATAAATTGGTACGAGGGAGTGGAGATCTCTTGTGAACAGCACGTTCATTCGACATATGATCAATAATGTCCATATGTGGGGAACGTGTGGGCCAGCGGAAGTGTTTGAAGTCAGAAGAGTGTTCCTGGAGCCACTCTGCAGCAATCCTGGACGTGTGTGGAGTCGCGTGGTCGTGCTGGAATTGCCCAAGTCCGTCGGAACGCACAATGGACACGAATGGATGCCGGTGACCAGACAAGATGCTTACGTACGTCTCACCTGTAAAAGTCGTATCTAGACGAACCAGGGGTCCCATTTCACTCCAACTGCACACGCCCCACACCATTACAGAGCCTCCCTCAGCTTCAACAGTCCCCTGCAGACATGTGAGCACCATGCATTGATGAGGCTGTTTCCATACCAGTATACGTCCGTCCGCTCGGTAAAATTTGAAATCAGCCTCGTCCGACCAGGCAACATGTTTCCAATCATCAACAGTCCAATGTCGGTGTTGACAGCCCCAGACGAGGCGTAAAGCTCTGTGTCGTGCAGTCATGGAGGGTAAACGAGTGGCCCTTCGGCTCCGAAATCCGATATCGATGATGTTTCGTCGAATGGTTCGCACGCTGACACTTGTTGACGGCCAAGCACTGAAATCTGCAGCAGTTTGCAGAAGCGCTGCACTTCTGTCACGTTGAACGATTCTCTTCAGACGTCGATGGTCCCATTGTTGCAGGATCTTTTCCCGGCCGCAGCGATGTTGGAAATTTGATTTCTTACCGGATTCCTGATATTCATGGTACACTAGTGAAATGGTCATACTGGAAAATCGTCGCTATCTCTGAGATACTGTGTCCCATCGCTCGTGCGCCGGCTCTGACACCACGTCCAAAGTTTTTGTATCCCGCCGTCGGCACGTGGATCTGCTTCTGCAAAATAGGCCGAGAGTGAAGGATCCGAGTAGGAGCAGGAAAAGGTGAAGTACCTCGGGACTGCAAGTAGAGTTAAAGCACTTTCACTGCTGTGTAAAGAGATACAAAAACATTAGCCGCCCGGTGTGACCGAACGGTTCTAGGCGCTACAGTCTGGAACCACGCGACCACTACGGTGGCTGGTTCGAATCCTGCCTCGGGTATGGGTGTCTGTGATGTCCTTAGGTTAGTTAGGTTTAAGTAGTTCTAAGTTCTAGAGGACTGATGACCTAAGATGTTAAGTCCCATAGTGCTCAGAGCCATTTGAACGATTTTTGATCACATTACTTAAGTTTTGGTACAGATGAGCACGTAGGTGCAAAACTGTTCATGTATCGAAGGTAACAGTTACTAGAAGTAACAGAGGCAAAGTCTTTAGTGGCTCGCACACTATAAAATAGAAACGATGTTGCTAGGTCGTCTGCTCTTGATCAAATGGGATGAATGTGGAGTGGAGCTCGATGAGCTCCACAGCTTTGGCTGGAGGGCGCTGTGGTCGGCGTTGTTCGTCCACTCTGGTAGTGCCAACCTAAGAGAGCGCACCTACGTTGCGGCATCGTAGCTATCGATACCACAAAACTCACTTAAATGTTGATAACCTGCCATTGTAGCAGCAGTAACCGGTCCAACAACTGCTCCAGACACTTGTCGCATAAAGGCGTTGCTGGTCACAGTGCTGTATTCTGCCTGCTTACATATCTCCGTATCTGACTACGCATGCCTATACCAGTTTCTTTGGCGCATCAATGTAAATATGTTATGAAGGAAGAATCGGTACAGGCGATCATTGTAGGCAAAACCACCCCTTCCTTCCGCCTTCTCCATTTCTATCTCGCCATCTATGGCCGTCCTATCGCCCTCACCCCCACCCTTAAGAACCTTGGCGTCACCCTCGACCGTCGCCTCTCCTGGACCCCCCAATCTCCGGACAATCCGAGCCGAGGCACGCACCCGACTCTGTCTCCTCGAACTCCTTTCCACCCGTACTTGGGGTCTGGACCGCTCCACCATCCTCCACACCTATAAATCCCTCATCCGCCCGATCCTTTGCAACGCTCACCCTGCCAGGGTCTCCACTTTCCCTACCTTTTACAAATCCCTTCAGATCCTCGAACGCCATGCTCTTCGCCTCGCCTATCGTATCTGTCTCCCCTCCCCCACACGGATCCTGTATGACCTTATTCCGTTCCCCCAACTCCTCCTTTTCCTTTCCCTTAAACTAGATCTCCCTCACCCGCTCATCTCTCATATCCTCTCCCACCCGTTTCCGCTGCCGTGCCTGTATTTCCTCGTCCCACCTGCTCTCCATCTCTCCACCCTCCACACCCCCAAGGAGGCTTCCGCTAGCTCCCCATTCCTGATGATGCCCTCCTCCCCTCCAACTACCCCTCCATCTACCAACTTTGGTCCTCCCTCCCTCTTCCTGTGTTTGTTCCTTTGAGCACCCTCTCTCCCTTCTCTCCCCCCTTCCCTCCCTCCTCCCTCTCTCCCCCCTCCTCCCCGGGCTTCCCCTACCCCTATACCTTCATTCCTCCCTCCATCGCCTCTGCCATTGGCATCTTTGCTCTCCCCCCTACTCTCCCTCCCCCAGCACCTTCTTCCCCTTTTGGCAGGCCCTGGACTCGCACACACGTTACGTCGACATTTGCGCCATCCGTAACTCGTGTGTGTGCCATCGTGTTTGTGTTTACTGTTCTTCGTCGTCACCCTCCTACGTTCACCTGTGCCGTCGAAGTCATCAGTGTTTGTGCGCTGTGCCAACAGTTTTTTAGTGTGTCTTTCGTCGAGTGTGAACGGCTTCGTTTTATTTGTTTTCCGTGTCTACTGTTTTTTTGCCCGCCACTTTGTTCAATATCTTATGCATCTTCTTTGTATTTTCATATGTCCAACTTGTGGCTGAAGAGCAGAAGTAGTTGTTTCCGCTGCCAGCCCGCCTTTGTATATGGTGTACAAATGACAATAAAGAAAAAAAGAAGCGGTATTTCGGAGATTATTGTGGCGCTATAAACTGCAGCAGCAGTCGGAAGTACAATGCGAAGACTTCGCTGTTTCGATATCCGAAGTGTAATGACAAAAATACTGAAAACAAGTAACCCAGCTGGTCCGGATGGAATCCAGATTCGGTTTTTCAAAGAGTAGTCCATGTCATTGGCCCCTGACTTAGCTTGCATTTACCGTTAATCTCCACCCCAGCGCAAAGTTCCAACCGACGGGAGAAAAGTGCAGGAGACTCCTGTGTATAAGAAAGGCAAAAGAACGGACCCGAAAAATTACAGACCAATATCCATGACTTCGGTTTGCTGCAGAATCCTGGAACATATTATCACTTCGAATATAATACATTGGCCGGCCAGTGTGGCCGAGCAGTTCTAGGCCCTTCGGCTGCAGGTTCGAATCCTGCCTCAGGCATGGATGTGTGTGATGTCCTTAGGTTTAAGTAGTTCTAAGTTCTAGGGGACTGATGACCTCAGATGTTAACTCCCATACTACTCAGAGCCACTTGAACAATATATTTCCTTGATACCGAAAAGCTTATGTCCACAAATCAGCATGGTCTTAGGAAGTATCGCTCATACGAAATTGAGCTTCTCCTTTTCTCACATGATATGACGAGAAATGTTGGTCATTGTCAGCAGGAAGGTTCCATGTTTATAGATTTCCGGAAAGCATTTGCAATGGTACCCTGTTGCAGGCTGTTAAAGACGGTAGCAGCATGTGGCATAAGTTCACAGATATGTGAGTGGCACGAAAACTTCTTTCATAATACACTACTGGCCATTAAAATTGCTACACCAAGAAGAAATGCAGATGGTAAACAGGTATTCATTCGACAAATATATTACACTAGAACTGACATGTCATTACATTTTCACGCAGTTTGGGTGCATAGATGCTGAGAAATCAGTACCCAGAACAACCACCTCTGGCCGTAATAACGGCCTTGATACACCTGGGCATTGACTCCAACAGAACTTGGATGGCGTGTACAGGTACAGCTGCCCGTGCAGCTTCGACACGATACCACAGTTCATCAAGAGTAGTGACTGGCCACCATTGACCAGACGTTTTGAATTGGTGATAAATGTGGAGAATGTGCTGGCCATGGCAGCAGGTGAACATTTTCTGTATCCAGAAAGGCCCGTACAGGAGCTGCAAATGCGGTCGTGCATTATCCTGCTGAAATGTAAGGTTTCGCAGGGATCGAATGAAGGGTAGAGCCACGGGTCATAACACATCTGAAATGTAACGTCCACTGTTCAAAGTGCCGTCAATGCGAACAAGAGGTGACCGAGACGAGTAACCAATGACACCCGATACCATCACGCCAGCTGATACGCCAGTATGGCGAAGACGAATACAGTCTTCCAGTGTGCGTTCACCGCGATGTCGGCAAACACGGATGCGTCGATCGTGATGCTGTAAACAGAACCTGGATTCATCCGAAAAAATGACGTTTTGCCATTCGTGCACCCAGGTTCTTCATCGAGTACACCACCGCAGGCGCTCCTGTCTGTGATGCAGCGTCAAGGGTAACCGCAGCCACGGTCTTCGACCTGATAGTCCGTGCTGCTGCAAACGTCGTCGAACTGTTCGTGCAGGTGGTTGTTGTCTTGCAAGCGTCCCCTTCTGTTGACTCAGGGATCGAGACGTGGCTACACGATCCGTTACAGCCGTGCGGATAAAATGCCTGTCATCTCGACTGCTAGTGATACGAGGCCGTTGGGATCCAGCACGGCGTTCCGTATTACCCTCCTGAACCCACCGAATCCATATTCTGCTAACAGTCATTGGATCTCGACCAATGCGACCAGCAATGTCTCGATACGATAAACCGCAATAGCGATAGGCTACAATCCGACCTTTATCAAAGTCGGAAACGCGATGGTACGCATCACAACGACGTTTCACCAGGCAACGCCGGTCAACTTCTGTTTGTGTATGAGAAATCGGTTGGAAATTTTCCTCGTGTCAGCACGTTGTAGGTGTCGCCACCGGCGTCAACCTTGTGTGAATGCTTTGAAAAGCTAATCATTTGCATATCACAGCATCTTCTTCCAGTCGGTTGAATTTCCAGTCTGTAGCACGTCATCTTCGCTGTGTAGCAATTTTAATGGCCAGTAGTGTGCTAATGCATTAATGCAGATCTGATGTATGCTGAGAAACGATTATTACCAGTTTTGGCAACCAGACGCGGATTTCGCTCTCCACACTGTTTGTATCATGGCATAACAACCACACTGTCACTCGAGAAACCATAATACTTAATAATAGAATCACCATTATGTCTTCCTCACTCGTTTGAACTTTTGTGCCTATGTTGATTCCATAATCCTTCACACATTGAAAGACTTCTTGCATTCTCAGAGTCATATGTGAAGGGCTTATTTCAATAGTGGTACAAGTCTATTTCTGTTCATATTGAGATAGAGAGTCCTAAAGTTAAATGAGCACTGAAAAATCTGCAGTAGAGATACCAGAAATATTCAAGCAAATGCCTTCTTGCTAGAGATGAACCTTTCTATCTGTTTGTTTGGACCATTAATGTCAGAAGCATTATAGACAGAAAAGTGGAGGTAATCGAGTTGTACCACTACTGAAATAAGCCCTTCATGTATACCTGATGGTCAGAACGTCAGAATTGGAACTCATTCATTTTCGAGCGTAATTTGCTGCAGCGTCAAGGCTTTAGAATTTCTACCAAGTTTCGGAGCCTTATGAGAACTGCTACCCACTCTAGAACTCTGCGAGGAAAAACTCTGTGTCGAAAGAGGACTCAGAGGACCCAATGCATATAGGATGACCAAATGAAACACCTACAGCCTTCCTTATGATTTTATTATATTTTGTTGCAACCATTTTCAACGCTTCAGTGCGCCATCTTCAGGCTGTTGTTGATGTGGTACATTTTGATATGGTCCCTACATAAATCACATCAGTTGCCAGCATAACTGGATATGCAGATAGTGTGTCAGCACTCCAGCCATCAATTGCCAACTGAGTCAACACTGGAGGGCTGACACATTATCTGCATATCCAGTTACGCTGGCAACTGATGTGATATATGCAGGTACCATATCAATCTGCACCATATCAACAACAGCCTGAAGATGGCGCACTGAAGCATTGCAACTACACAGCTGGAAATGCAAAAAAGAACACATTGACACTGGTGTGTCAGACCCAACATACTTGCTCCGGACACTGCGAGACGGCTGTACAAGCAATGATCACACGCACGGCACAGGCGGACACACCAGGAACCGCGGTGTTGGCCGTCGAATGGCGATAGCTGCGCAGCATTTGTGCACCGCCGCCGTCAGTGTCAGCCAGTTTGCCGTGGCATACGGAGCTCCATCGCAGTCTTTAACACTGGTAGCATGCCGCGACAGCGTGGACGTGAACCGTATGTGCAGTTGACGAACTTTGAGCGAGGGCGTATAGTGGGCATGCGGGAGGCCGGGTGGACGTACCGCCGAATTGCTCAACACGTGGGGCGTGAGGTCTCCACAGTACATCGATGTTGTCGCCAGTGGTCGACGGAAGGTGCACGTGCCCGTCGACCTGGGTCCGGACCGCAGCGACGCATGGATGCACGCCAAGACCGTAGGATCTTACGCAGTGCCGTAGGGGACCGCACCGCCACTTCCCAGCAAATTAGGGACACTGTTGCTCCTGTGGTATCGGCGAGGACCATTCGCAACCGTCTCCATGAAGCTGGGCTACGGTCCCGCACACCGTTAGGCCGTCTTCCGCTCACGCCCCAACATCGTGCAGCCCGCCTCCAGTGGTGTAGCGACAGGCGTGAATGGAGGGACGAATGGAGACATGTCGTCTTCAGCGATGAGAGTCGCTTCTTCCTTGGTGCCAATGATGGTCGTATGCGTGTTTGGCGCCGTGCAGGTGAGCGCCACAATCAGGACTGCATACGACCAAGGCACACAGGGCCAACACCCGGCATCATGGTGTGGGGAGCGATCTCCTACACTGGCCGTACACCTCTGGTGATCGTCGAGGGGACACTGAATAGTGCACGGTACATCCAAACCGTCATCGAACCCATCGTTCTACCATTCCTAGACCGGCAAGGGAACTTGCTGTTCCAACAGGACAATGCACGTCCGCATGTATCCTGTGTCACCCAACGTGCTCTAGAAGGTGTAAGTCAACTACCCTGCCCAGCAAGATCTCCGGATCTGTCCCCCATTGAGCATGTTTTGGACTGGATGAAGCGTCGTCTCACGCGGTCTGCACGTCCAGCACGAACGCTGGTCCAACTGAGGCTCCAGGTGGAAATGGCATGGCAAGCCGTTCCACAGGACTACATCCAGCATCTCTACGATCGTCTCCATGGGAGAATAGCAGCCTGCATTGCTGCGAAAGGTGGATATACACTGTACTAGTGCCGACATTGTGCATGCTCTGTTGCCTGTGTCTATGTGCCTGTGGTTCTGTCAGTGTGATCATGTGATGTATCTGACCCCAGGAATGTGTCAATAAAGTTTCCCCTTCCTGGGACAATGAATTCACAGTGTTCTTATTTCAATTTCGAGGAGTGTAGTTGCAATAAAATAAAATCATAAGGACGGCTGTAGGTGTTTTATTTTGTCACAAAAGTAAACGGCCATCATCCCAAAGACCTCCTGCCAGGACGAACATACGAAAACTCATCTTACAGGTGTCACCAATTGTGCATACAGAGGAGCATGTGGTCAGCAAACTGCTCTGTCAGCCGTTGTTAGTTTTCGTTTCCAGAGTCGCTACTTTTCTGCAAGTAGCCTCTCAGTTGTGCTCACAGGGGCTGTGTGGACCCTACTTGCTAACAGTACCTAACAGACCCGGATGGCCACCAATCTGAGTGCTAGCCAAGCATGACAATGCTGAATTTCACTGGTCTGAGCGAAACTGGAGATACAACTGCGCGAAGGCTGTTGCGCCTCTGTAGTAGCAGCACTTCAGTTGTAATCATTCAGTATAATGCTGCCCCCACTGGCCTCCATCCATGGCACGGGGCACGTTCTGAACAGCAGTTTGCCCGCGTGGTGGAGTATCCGCACTTGGTCATCGACCGAGTGTAACAAGAAGCGTGGCTCATCCTACCAGGCGACGCATTTCCCATGATCCACAGTCCAATTTTGATGATCCTATGCGTTATGGAAGCGAGACTGATGATGTGGTTGGGTCAAGACGAGAACACTCAGGATTCACCTGCTGTGCGGCCCACATTCAGCAGTATGCACTGAATGGTGTGCTCCAAAACACTCGTGACTGCACTAGCGCTGTACTCTACCATCAGACCTGCTTTAGATGGCCGCCAATTCTGTACACAGCAGCAAGCCTCCAACTTCCATCATCTGCCATTCCTGAAACGCTGGTTCCCAGGCACTGGCTCAGAACAGCCTGTCCTTTGTGCGAGTGAATTTAACCATTTGCAGCCGATACCACAGCTAGAATGATTCCCCATTCATCTCTGCTCCCCTTACATACTACCTTTAACCCCCCCCCCCCCCCCCCCCACAAGTGCCTGCAGTGTTACCAGGAAGCATGCAAATTGCTGCTGGGCACAGATCACGATGTTTCGGATCACCAGAGCATTTCCAAAGCTGATGAGGAAGATAAAGTGACGAACTGTTGGTTCACTTTCTATAACCTGCTGTTTTTCTGATGTATTCCAAATTCACTGAGTTGACAAAAGTCGTGGGACAGCGATATGCACCCATACAGATGGCGGTAGTGCCACCTACATATGAGTGTAAAAGGGCAATGCATTGGTGGAACTGTCATTTGTATGCGGGCATCACGTCAGGAATTAGACTTTGAATGTGGAATGGTAATTGGAGCTACACACATGGGACATGCCATCTCGGATAATCCTTAGGGAATTCAATATTCCGAGATCGAAAGTGTCAAGAGTGTGCTCTCACCACAGACAACGCAGTGGCCGATGGCCTTCATTTAACGACCGAGAGCAGCAGCGTTTGCGTCGGGTTGTCGGTGCTAGCAGACAAGCAACACAACGTGAAATAGCAGCAGAAATCAATGTAAGACGTACGGCGAACGTATCCGTTACGATAGCGACTCGAAATTTGGTGCTAACGGTCTGCAGGTTCGGACGACCGACGCTAACAGTAGGACATCGCTTGCAGCGCCTCTCCTGGGCTCGTGACCGTATCAGTTGGGCGCTAGACTATCGGGAAACTGTAGCCTGGTCAGATCAGTCCCGATTTCAGTCGGTAAGTGCTCATGGTAGGGGTCGAGTGGAGCGCAGATCCAACGAAGCCACGGGACCCAAGTTGTCAACAAAGCACTGTGCAAGTTGGCGGCAGCACCACAATGGTGTGGGCTGTGTTAACATGGAATGGAATGGTTGCTCTAGTCCAACTGAACCTATCATTGGTCGTATGTGGCTATGTGACCATTTGCAGCCATTATCGATTTCATGTTCTCAGACAATGATGGTGTTGTCACCACGCCACACTTGTTCATGTTTGGTTTGAAGAACATTCTGGGCAATTCGAGCAAAAGCATTGGCTGCCCACATTGCTCAACATGACTCCTATCAAACATTTGTTGTTGTAGTGGTCTTCAGTCCTGAGACTGGTTCGATACAGCTCTCCAAGCTACTCTATCCTGTGCAAGCTCCTTCATCTCCCCGTACCTACTGCAGCCTACATCCTTCTGAATCTGCTTAGTGTATTCATCTCTTGCACTCCCTTTACGATTTTTACCCTCCACACTGCCCTTCAATACCAAATTGATGATCCCTTGATGCCTCAGAATGTGCCCTACCAACCGATCCCTTCTTCTCGTCAATGTGTGCCACAACCTCCGCTTCTCCCCAATTCTATTCAATACCTCCTCATTACTTATGTGATCTACCCATCTAATTTTCAGCATTCTTGTGTAGCACCACATTTCGAAAGCTTCCATTCTCTTCTTGTCTAAACTATTTATCGTCCATGTTTCACTTCCATACATGGCTATACTCCGTACAAATACTTACAGAAACGACTTCCTGACACTTAAATCTATAATCGATGTTAACAAATTTTTCTTCTTTAGAAACGCTTTCCTTGCCATTGCCAGTCTACATTTTATATCCTCTCAACTTCGACCATCATCAGTTAATTTGTTCCCCAAATAGCAAAATTCCGTTGCTACTTTAAGTGTCTCATTTCCTAATCTAATTCCTTCAGCATCGCCCAACTTAATTCGACTACATTCCATTACCCTCGTTTCGATTTTGTTGATGTTCATCTTATATCCTCCATTCAAGACACTGTCCATTCCGTTCAACTGCTCTTCCAAGTCCTTTGCTGTCTCTGACAGAATTACAATGTCATCGGTGAACCTCAAAGTTTTTATTTCTTCTCCATGCATTTTAATACCTACTCCGAACTTTTCTTTTGTTTCCTTTACTTCTTGCTCAATATACAGATTGAATAACACCTTTTTCACTCCCTTCCCAACCACTGCTTCCCTTTCATGTCCCCTGACACTTATAACTGCCATCTGGTTTCTGTACAAATTGTAAATAGCCTTTCGCTCCCTGTATTTTAGCCCTGCCACCTTCAGAATTTGAAAGAGAGTATTCCAGTCAACTTTGTCAAAAGCTTTCTCTAAGTCTACAAAAGCTAGAAACGTAGGTTTGCCTTTCCTTACTCTTTCTTCTAAGATAAGTCGTAGGGTCAGTATTGCATCACGTATTCCAACATCAAAGATTTATTGGACACAATCGAGGTCAGTTCTTGCACAAAATCCTGTACCGCCAACATTTTCCCAATTATGGACGGCTTAAGGGGCACCATTGCTCAGTATTTCTACAGGGGACTTCCAACGACTTATTGAGTCTGCGCCATGTGGATGTGTTTCCTCACCCCAGGCGAAAGTAGATCCGACACAATATTAGGAAGTATCCCATGGCTTTTATCCCCTCTTTGTAATAGTGGACGATATATTAAAAAGACCGTAAACAGGAACACAGTTTCTGAAGCAAGAAATCATCTATGTCGTCTAGGCTGCAGGTGTTCCCATCAGGTGGTCCGCGGACCCCCCAGGGGTCTGCGAGCTATGCCAGATGGGTCCGCAAGATGCTATTAGAATAAAAAGAAAATATATTAAATATATTTCGTATGATAACAGACTTTTTTGTTTTGGCCGCTTCCAGCATAAGCAGAGCTTTAGCGAACGCTAACTTGTGAATCTAGCGCCTTCCTAGAGCCAACTGACACTAGTACACTCTAGCGCGAAACTAGAATCAGACAGAGGCAAATAGTTCTGCTGTATGCCGTTAGACTGCGCGCGCTGCCTCTTTGCAGCTGACAAATGACAGTCACTTTACACAGTAACACGCATTTCAGACGACAATCGGCCATTGTTAATTTATTGCCAGTGCCTTCACAGACTGTGTTGTCTACATATTCAGTGTTCTGTACTAAATCAGTAGTGTTTGTGAAGCGTTGTTTTTCGCGGAAGCTACAGTTGGCGTGGTTAAGAATGGACCGTTGGTTAAAAAGTGGTTCGTTAAAACGAGAAAGGCCTTTAGATGAAGAGGAAGACAATGCATTTGATGTTCAAGCAAGTAAGTCAGTGACTCTCGAACCGAAGTTGTCAGTGTCCATTGAACCTAAATCGTCAGCGTCCATTGAACCTAACGCTTCCGAGATCAGTGTTAAGCTTACTGGAAAAATTAGAAATTATAACTCTGCTTGGAAATCGGTTTTACGTTCACTGGACCTGAACAACAGCCTAAATCTCAATGTGTAATTTGCTATGAATGCCTTTCCAATGAATGTATGAAACCAGCAAAACTCTGGCGCCATCTTGGAAAAAAGCACCCAGAGTGCACAAGTAAGTCATTAGATTTTTTCAAAAATAAATTAGGAGAGTTGAAAACATCTCGAAAAACAATTACCAAATACTGTGGTGCAAATGCAAATAAAAATGCAACCCTTGCGTCTTACGAGGTGGCTCAGCGTGTTGCTAAATGTGGGAAAAACCGCACAATTCCTGAGGAACCTATACTGCCACCAGCAATAATAGTTTGCAAGAGAATGTTAGGTGACGCAGCTGCTAAGGTAATAGGAACTGTCCCGCTCTCAAAGACGAATTACTGATACGTCAGTCAACGTCGTAGAAACATTGCTGGCTAGACTTTGCATGAGTCACATGTACGCTCTACAATTGGATGAAAGCACAGACATATAAAAAAAAGCAATGATGTTGGTTTTCGCACGATTCTTATGGGAGAACCAAATGTTCGAAGATTCTCTTTTTTCGTGCGAACTGCTGCATACAACAGCAGACAATGTTTTTACTGCGTTAAATAATTATCTCAATGAACACGATATCACCTGTCTGTAAGAGATGTCTAGGCTTCTCGACGGATGGAGCAAAGTCAATGGCTGGCAGAAACACAGGACTTGTAACTCGTTTCAAAGCAGTAGCCCCTGAGGTGATATGGACTCACTGTTGTGTCCATCGCGAAGCCTTAGCAGCCAAAAGATTGCCTGAGCCTCTGCAAAATATACTTAACGAAGTAGCTCAAATCATCAACTACATTAAAACTCGACTTCTGCAATCGAGATTATTTTTTCAGTAGTGTAAAGAGATCGGCAGCCTGCACGAGCAACTTCTTATTCATACAGAAGTAAGAGGGCTTTCTCGAGGTAGGTCTTGTGAAGATTTTTGGAACTTAGAGACGAGGTTAGTCTCTTCCTTCTTGACAAAAAGTACGCTGATTTTCTACGCTAACTTCTCTTGGCTTTGCTCAGTTGCATACTTAGCTGATGTGTTTGAACACTTGGCGTGTTCATGGCGATAAGAAGTGCAATAGTATCGAAGGAAATTGACGGAGATCCGAATTGTGAAATGATTTGGGTGAAGGTCACGCTTAAAGCAGGCTCAGACATGGTAACATTGTAATTGGATGTCTCTATAGGCCCCCGGGCTCAGCAGCTGTTGTGACTGAGCACCTGAAGAATAATATGGAAAATATTTCGAGTAGATTTCCCCACCATGTTATAGTTCTGGGTGGAGATTTTAATTTGCCGAATATAAACTGGGAGACTCAAACGTTCATAACAGGCGGCAGGGAAAAAGAATTCAGTGAAATTTTTTTAAGTGCTTTATCTGATAACTACCTTGAGCAGTTAAACAGAGAACCGACTCGTGGCGATAACATATTAGACCTTCTGGTGACAAACGGACCCCAACTATTTGAAACAGTTAATGCAGAACAGGGAATCAGCAATTATAAAGCTTTTATTGCATCGATGATTTCAGCCGTAAATAGAAATATTAAAAAAGGTAGGAAGATTTTTCTGTTTAGCAAAAGTGACAAAAAGCAGATTTCAGAGTACTTGATGGCTCAACACACAAGTTTTGTCTCAAGTACAGATAGTGTTGAGGATCAGTGGACAAAGTTCAAAACCATCGTACAATATGCGTTAGATGAGTATGTGCGAAGCAAGATCGTAAGAGATGGAAAAGAGCCACTGTGGTACAACAATCGAGTTAGAAAACTGCTGCGGAAGCAAAGGGTACTTCACAGCAAACATAAACATAGCCAAAGCCTCGCAGACAAACAAAAATTACGCGAAGCGAAATGTAGTGTGAGGAGGGCTATGCGAGAGGCGTTCAATGAATTCGAAAGTAAAGTTCTATGTACTGACTTGGCAGAAAATCCTAAGAAATTTTGGTCCTATGTCAAAGCGGTAGGTGGATCAAAACAAAATGTCCAGACACTCTGTGACGAAAACGGTACTGAAACAGAGGATGACAGACTAAAGGCCGAAATACTAAATGTCTTTTTCTAAAGCTGTTTCACAGAGGCAGACTGCACTGTAGTTTCTTCTCTAGATTGTCGCACAGCTGACAAATTGGTACATATCGAAATAGACGACAGAGGGATAGAAAAACAAAATCGCTCAAAAGAGGAAAGGCCGCTGGACCTGATGGGATACCAGTTCGATTTTACACAGAGTACGCGAAGGAACTTGCCCCCCTTCTTGCAGCGGTGTACCGTAGGTCTCTAGAAGAGCGAAGCGTTCCAAAGGATTGGAAAAGGGCACAGGTCAGATGTGCAGAACTATAGACTTATATCTCTAACGTCGATCAGTTGTAGAATTTTGGAACACGTATTATGTTCGAGTACAATGACTTTTCTGGAGACTATAAATCTACTCTGTAGGAATCAGCATGGGTTTCGAAAAAGACGGTCGTGTGAAACCCAGCTCGCGCTATTCGTCCACGAGACTCAGAGGGCCTTAGACACGGGTTCACAGGTAGATGCCGTGTTTCTTGACTTCCGCAAGGCGTTTAACACAGTTCCCCACAGTCGTTTAATGAACAAAGTAAGAGCATACGGACTATCAGATCAATTGTGTGATTGGATTGAGGAGTTCCTAGATAACAGAACGCAGCATGTCATTCTCAATGGAGAGAAGTCTTCCGAAGTAAGAGTGATTTCAGGTGTGCCGCAGGGGAGTGTCATAGGACCGTTGCTATTCACAATATACATAAATGACCTGGTGGATGACATCGGAAGTTCACTGAGGCTTTTTGCAGATGATGCTGTGGTGTATCTAGAGGTTGCAACAATGAAAAATTGTACTGAAATGCAGGAGGATCTGCAGCGAATTGACGCATGGTGCAGGGAATGGCAATTGAATCTCAATGTAGACAAATGTGATGTGCTGCGAATACATAGAAAGAAAGATCCCTTATCATTTAGCTACAAAATAGCAGGTCAGCAACTGGAAGCAGTTAATTCCATAAATTATCTGGGAGTACGCATTTGGAGTGATCTAAAATGGAATGATAATATTAAGTTGATCGTCGGTAAAGCAATGTGTTAAACTTGAGTTTACAAGGAAAAAATGTAGACAGGTTCAAAGTTGAGATTAATCTTATGGTCAAAAAGTGTCACATCTGGGCGTCAGGGATAGAAAAAGACTCACTAACTAAATTTTCTACTTTAAAACAATTCTTGGAGTCATCAGAGTAGAATTTGGCTGACCAGATCAAGATCAATGTAGCCGAGCATCTACACAGCCTAGCCACAACTTTTGGAGGATATTTACCTGAACCTGACCCTGATGACAGACTGATTCGAAATCCCTTCAGCTGTGAAGAAGTAGACAAAATCCAAGGCCTTACTGAAGAAGAGCATGGTCAACTCGTGGATCTGTCCAGCCGTGGTTCAATGATAAACATTTTCATCGGTGATAAAATTACAGACTTCTGGGCATCAGCATGCAAGGACTACAAGAAACTTGGAGATAAGGCAATGAAAAAGATTCTTCCATTTGCAACCACATATCGATGTGAGCAAGCATTTTCTTCCATGTGTTTCATGAAAAACAAATGTAGGAATTGGCTCGACATACGTTCGGATTTCAGAGTGAATTTTCAAGTTTGGAACCTAATATTTCAGAAATAATGGACCCAAAGGTCAGATTTAACTCATCTCATTAAGAACTGAAAATTAAAACTAACTGTATACTAATGGAGTACTCTGTTGTAACTGTATTTTTTCAAATAAATAGTACCTTGTATGAAATTAGTGTTTTCTTATTTTTCACACATGTCTACTCAACTCAATCTGTAGTACACTTAAAAGACCAATACACTCAGTTTTAATTTTTTCCTGTCATTTTCAGTTCATACTCAATTTTTACTTTTTAAAGGAGTTTGTTATACTAAACACCCAGATTTGAAGGCAAAGACTTTGAGCAACAATCAAAAATTTTACAGTAACGATGATGGCTAAATTAAAAATGTTTTATGCCCCAAATTTTTTCAATAATGAATATGTCAATGTTTTTTCTAAGTACCAAAAATACAAAACTTATAAAAAGACTTAATATGGGTTTTTTAGGTACTTGATACTGTGATATGACAAGGTACCAATCATGCTCGATGAGGAGGTCGTCGAGAAAATTTTGTTGGGAATCTCTGGTGTAGGGTATAACAACTCTTTTGAAAGCAGTGGGATGTCTTCTTTTTACAATTTGCGTCAACAATCTGCTATCGCACCCTGTCTCACGTAATACAGCTGTGTCCTAATAGCACATTATTAGTAAAAGCAACAGATAAGTAAGATATCCAACGTGTAATAAACTCTGTGTCCAGGTCACCTCATTAAATGGTCAGCCATAAATTATCTCATAATTAACAACAGGGGGAACAAGAGTCAATACATTTTCATGACTGTTGAAATAACATCTTGCATTATCCTGATGTCACCATCAACAGTAACCATTTGTAAGTAAAGGGGCAACAAAATTACTAGGTTTCTGGTTATATCTTAAGAATCCTAATGTGATGTATTAATGAGCATTCTCTAATAAGTACTTGGTGCACATATTTTAATCCACATCTTAAATATCGCCTTGTATTCTGGGGAAATTTCCCAACAACTTGACAGACTTTCAGAATCCAAAAGAGAGCAAGGTCTGCTACAGGGAGTGGACTGATAAGCATGTAAATGTTTTGTTTAATACACTGGAAGTGTTACCATTAGAATCCATGTACAGTATGTTGTGAACATACTAATATGTATTTCAAAATGTAACCTGAAATAGTAGTAATGTATTAAAAAATGCCAAATGTATAATCACAACACTACATTAAAAAGATACTTACACTGAATCGCAGGTAATTTAAGCTATAAAGTTATTTATTATTTCAAAACAAATCACTGTATGATTTAAAACACACATTATATTAAATATACTTGCATCCAGAAGATGTTTCTGTTCCGCAAGTGAAAACATGAACTTCAGTCTATGTAATTTGTAATATAAGCAAGTTAATTTTTCATTTAAAACATTAGATATGAGTCAGCTATTAACCACCTCATACTCTGTACTGTATAATATGATCAACAGCCTAATCCAATAAATCTCTCATATGGTACATGTGCTAGTAACAAACTGCTAGATTTTCACGTTGAAGAAGAAAACCATGTGTTCTACAGGTCTGTGACCTAAAGGAGATAATTCACACTTCTACTTTGCTTTCATGGACCAGAACTGGTTATTAGTCATCTCAGCAAACAGTCGCATTGGAGACTATCTCAACAATGACATTAGGGCATTTAGATCAGGAACAGTGGATCACATGTGTGGTTTAATCCCTTTGCAGCTGCCAAAACTGCAACTTGTATTTAAATGCGACAATTTCCAATACAGAATGGCATGTCCTTTCCACCTACTTGCAACTGAAGCTGTTAATGTCTAGTATAAGACATATTGCAGTGCATGATTACAATTTTAGGGAAAAAATGTCGAGCCATCAGCTGAACTGCGTGACTATTGGCACTTAAAACATGCTTTCGGAATACCAATAGTGAAATACATCCCAGCAGGACCTAGGATACCTAAGACGACTGTCAAGGAAGTTTTGAATTCCATGAGTTCTCCTTCTTGTGGTGTCTAAGTAACACATCTTCACTTATGGGATATGAATAAGAATTCAGTACACTTATTATGGCACACATACGATCCGTTAGCATTCCAAGGGAATATGAAAAATCACTTTTGTAGCCAAAATATTTAATTAATAAAATACATTTCACATATATATCGAAATCATGAAACAAAAATATACATATTTATCTCTCATATGTTTCTCTATTCACAGTTATGTACAAGTTCCAGTACAATGATAAAACTTGTAGCACCTATATCTGAGAATACTTGGAACAGCTGGCTTTTGCCTGCTGCTCTTATGCCAAACTAAAAATTCTATCGTAATTGTAGAGTGAACTATTTAACTAAGAAACAAAACAAAAAATATACAATTGTATTAAAATTAACCTTTAGAACTATATTGGCAGTCGAACCTAAACAACTCTGTTTTGATTCAAGACTGCCTCATACTTATTATGTAATAATGGCAAGTTATATTATGAAGTAATTTAAGTAAATTTTCTTTGTATCAGTAAATTTATGTTAAAGCATAGATAATGACATCATTTTTATTTACATGCCACTAGTTTACAGCTGCTTATTATGAGCAGTGATGTATGTAGGAGTAAATTGTCAAATGATAATAAGTTGAGAATAAGTTGTGGTAGATCACGATATGTTGTATGAAAATAATTGGAAGCAAATGGTTAATATTATCATCATTTTTAGAAATTATGAAAACAAAATGATTGAAAGTGGTTTTTCTAATGAAATCAGATGTGGAATGTGATCAATGGTAAATTGGTATAAATTAAAGACCTACAATATCAAAAGAGTAGATAGGAATAACACTAATAACATATGTTTTAATGAAACATTATTTTAACTTCACAGACTAACAATAATTGAATGTAATAAATCAAACACAAACATAGTATGTCAAAGCTGACATGAAATAATTAACTAACAATACGGTCTTTTTCAGTATTTCACAGTTCATTCATTCGCACTGAAAAATTGGGTGTCATATAACATTCAGTGTCAGTCTCACTCAGTCACACGCATATCTGATGAATGTCTGAGGTTCCTGTCCATTCAACAACTACAGCAAATTCACATTATTCAATATTATCTGATCTGTTACATACAAATTGTTGTGATAAATTTTCAGTTTATACATACTGAGACTATTAACTTTTGTAAGGCAAGGAGCATGTATGATTTCATTGTTTTTCTTGGTTTTTTGTGTATTCTTTTTTTTAATATAATACTCCTACCTAAACAAAGAAAGTTTAAATAACCTCTAGTGGTATAAATATTTCATTACACAAAATCTCAGAGCAGGTGATTCACATGGAATGCAGTATCTTATATGAGTAGAGTATTCAAGATTGGAACAGTACATCAAAATACACAAAAACAAATAAATATTTTAATAGTTCCATTTCAAACACTTAATCCATTTTTATTTGAAAATGAGCAAATGATCATTGAACTATTGAATTAAAAATGGATGAAACTATTAAGTGGATGGAAAATGATGAAGAGAACAAGTAAATATTCAATACTAGTGTGACTGTAATAAAATGTGACAGATATTTTGTAATAATGTGAAATCACTGCTTCCTACGATAAACAAAAGAATAAATATGGCACAAACTAACACTCATCGTACCTTCACTGTAAACGTTGCAATGCCAAATAAACTCTTGGAACAGTAAAGACTTTTTGTAATTGGTATATCTTCCTATAAAAAATAAAGAGTTTAGGAACTCTGCTAGTTGTTTGTTCACAGAAAATTATAAGTGATGACACTATAAAGATTTGGAAGGCACTTGTATGACATTGAACAAGTTACAAAAATATTGCTTATCTTATACAGTGCTAAGTTACATAAATACTTATTCAAAATAAGAATTTTATTGGTAGTTTTCTTCTTTCCATAGATATGACTATTTTGTGATAGTCTAGATAAAGTACAAGAAGAAAGTATTCTGTGAGGAAATATGAGTGCAGAAGGCAGCCAATATTAAGTTTCTAACAAAGAGTAATCAATATGAATCTATGATATGGATACGAGCAATTGTAGATAACAAATCTCTTTGTTTGCAGAAAAAATTTTAATTTCATTAATGAAAGTTACTTTTTTGTACTCATTTTGATATTAAGTGTGTGTGTGTGTGTGTGCGGGGGGGGGGGAGCAAGTGTACAGGAGAGTACTTTGTTTTGTTACTTCTTTTACTTTTTGCAGCAGCAGGAAACAGTTGAGTCATTATTCTTATGTTTTGTTAATCTGTATGTTTAGTAAAAATTAAGTCATAGAAGAATAGATAAGGTGTGTGTGTGTGTGTGTGTGTCCACTTGCAGGTGGGAAAGAGGGGAAAGAGAGGAGAAATAGAGAGAAGAGTGTGTCATTATGTAGGAAATTTAAAAAGTAAGATCCAGAGTCCTGATGCTCATTGAAAATTAACATATTTCCCATAGATGCTACCATGGTGTACTTTCACAATGTGCCTTGCCCCCATTATGTAGCTTATGTGACTCCACGACCTTGAAGGAAAATTGGCATACTGATGGCGAAGTCATCGGCCACATGTGGGGAGATTGACCATGAAGAAGACATTGAGTTCAATGAGGGTGGCCAGCACGAGGAACATGGCGTACATGAGCAGGCAGGCTCGACCCACTCGCTTGTCCAGTCGAAATCTGAAATAAAGTAGAAAATGTGGAAGGAGTAAATAATGAGACACACACTCATTGATGTGTTTTACAGCTTGTAATACCGTAGACTGAGAAACACTTTCATGAACTGGTCAATGCTGGGACTGATGAATATCTCGATACAAAGATTGTGGAGAGAACTTATGTTTCATAAATTACTGAAAAACAGTTTCACACTTAATTTCACTGGAATATGAGAGTCATCACACTTAAAAATGTTTTCGACTGGATTTCCTACTCATTATTTTATATGAAATCTACCTTTACAGAAAAATCTAGAATATTGTTTTGACAGCAGCCCTT